>NC_069132.1:47585365-47763753 GCF_026914265.1 Mya arenaria
TCACACTTAGTGTGTAGGTTAGCACACTTGCTTCTCAACAATGTGTTTAGAGATCACACTTAGTGTGTAGGTTAGCACACTTGCTTCTCAACAATGTGTTTAGAGATCACACTTAGTGTGTAGGTTAGCACACTTGCTTCTCAACAATGTGTTTAGAGATCACACTTAGTGTGTAGGTTAGCACACTTGCTTCTCAATAATGTGTTTAGAGATCACACTTAGTGTGTAGGTTAGCACACTTGCTTCTCAATAATGTGTTTAGAGATCACACTTAGTGTGTAGGTTAGCACACTTGCTTCTCAATAATGTGTTTAGAGATCACACTTAGTGTGTAGGTTAGCACACTTGCTTCTCAACAATGTGTTTAGAGATCACACTTAGTGTGTAGGTTAGCACACTTGCTTCTCAATAATGTGTTTAGAGATCACACTTAGTGTGTAGGTTAGCACACTTGCTTCTCAACAATGTGTTTAGAGATCACACTTAGTGTGTAGGTTAGCACACTTGCTTCTCAATAATGTGTTTAGAGATCACACTTAGTGTGTAGGTTAGCACACTTGCTTCTCAACAATGTGTTTCTAGGTGTATGTGACTTTGGTTTGTGGTCACCAAGGTGGACTATTTGGTTTCTCTTGGTACCCCACAACACAAGACTATACTTGAGCATAACACAGTTGAGTGTGCCAACAAGTGTGATAAACATAATGTTAAAATAACTTGATTCATAATCATTGTAAAAAAATAATAGTGTGAAACTAAACTAAAAAGAAAACTGTCTTGTCAATGAATAGAATATTCCCTTTTTTACAAAGAAGATCCCTACTGAGGACCAAGCAATTCATTCTGTCAAATAAATACTCCTAACTGCACAGCAGTCTAATGGTAATAAAGTTTATCATTATCTAAATTGATGCCCAGCAGTCATAAAACTAGACAGTTTGGGTTACAACAATATTATTCATAATCCATATAATTTAACATCTTTCCCTGGTCTGGCCATATATTTACTTCATCATGGGCTGTTGTGATTATTGACAAACTAATATAACAGTTTAGGGATGTCCTATATTTACAAGAAAATCATGATCATTTACTGTGCTGGTGATGTTACCAGACATGTGAACAACATTGAATTCCCAAACCTGTCATTTTCATCATTGATCTTCAAAATAGGAGGAGGTATATTGTTCCAAGAACACATCATGTTTCATGCTTATGCTCCTAAATAGATCCCTTGCTCTTTCAGAAAACACATAAAACAACTATGCAAGTTATGTAAATATATGAAATAATTGCTTGTTTCAAGTTGGAAATTGTTGAAAATATTGCCTGCAGAAGTAAATAAAACGTTATTGTGACAATTGCCAAGAACTTGTTGTATACATAAATTATCTTCTTGTGACAGAGATGCTTAATGGTATGTCAGTGTGTTTTTCAAATGTTTAATGATGGTTGATTTAATGCCATCTGTTGGGTTTTGTTTTTATATGAGCAACATGGTGACATAAATAGAAACAAAACATGTTGAATAATTTCATACAATGTTGCAAAAGCACTTTTTGTTGCCAAGAGCCATGTTTTGTCATCAAAGCGACAGGTTTTCCAATTATTTGATTTACCTACTGATCTGATGGCTTCAAGGGGGAAATGACCCACCAGGGTGTAAGTTAGTCCAAGTCTATCTATAGAAGACAATCTGATGGAAACTGGGCACTCATAGCACATTATAGGGCCAATATTTCTGGGTAAAGAAGTAAAGGGGTTGCCTAGGGACAGTTAAGCTGTATCATTGACACTTTCATTCCCCGACTTTGGCAAATATGCCTTATTCATCGTTTCTTTACTCAAATTACTTAAAGCTAATTTACACAAAAATCTACATAAATGAGCACACTGAGAATTCAGGGAAACATTATGACAGGGCTGTCTTTACAGTCAATGTGTTCTTAATTAATCAATTCTTTTATGGAACATGATAGCTGAGACATTAGAGAAATCCCATGGAAGGCTTGGACCACATTTTATCTTTTTGCAAGACTGAAAACGGACTGTCTAAGTTACCTTAAATGTTATGCCAATGGATTTTGCCAGGAAAAACAACAACAGATAATTGTTTAGTAGAGAAAGCAAAAAGGCTGTAGATTATGTCACTTCAAACCGTTTGCATTCAACCCTATATATGTTAGATACTATTTCATCATTAGGCAAAGAACCATTACTTGCTTTGACTATTTTAGAGGCTTATAAAAAATTGGGCAATGGTAATGAAGAATGGCTTTCCTTGACAAATGTATAAATATTGTTATTATTGTAGAATGGACCCTGTCTATCAGGTAATCTAAGACGCACTAGGTGGCAATTTATATTCAGCACATTCTCAGAAAATTATTTAGCCATTCTTAGATTTGGTGGAGGGGTGCTATTGATAGAGGCTGGTCTGACCGTGATAAGAGCATTTCAGCAGAAAATTCAAGACAAAGAAAAGATTGGGGAATATTGCTGATAGAAGATTCACATTTTAAAGTCAAGCTCATTGTATTGGAGCTTTTTCAAAGAAAACAAACAAACTTTATTTGTTTCTATTTCTAAGACTGACTATAAGCTTTAGCTTCTATATGAAACTGGCAGTACTGCAGTTTTAGCTCATCTGTTTTCAAAGAGAAAAAGGCTGGTGATTGTGATAGCCTTGGTGATGCTGACTTTGTCAGTGTCATTGTGCAAAAGTTTAAACATTGGCCATAACTCAAAAACTGTGAAGATATTCAACTGAAACTTGTAACACATGTTGCTGGAGGTAATACTCACTTGAACAGCAAGGCCCATTACTCTGGCTTTAATAATTGTATAGAAATACCCCTTGTTGGAATGAAAAACATCAACAAAGAGCATTGGCTGCATTTTTGTTGTCCTTTCATCGTAATACTGTTCAATCAATGCTTTGTTTTTCAGGTGTTAATCTGAAGATTACCTAAGCCACACCTAACAGGAGCAACCAAACCAATATGCCCTCATTATTCCAGTGACCCAGGACATTCTGGTGTGCTCTTCATGTCAGCACCTTCATGGATGTGAAAACACATATTCCCCTTCTGTTGGAGCCTAGACAAGGTAAGGCAATAAGCATTAGGCTTTTGGAATTCAATAAAATCACACAGGCATGGGTTAATACTAATCTTATTGTTTTAATCTGAGGGAATTGTTGCATTTGTCTGGTTTCTTTCTTGGGAATATAAATGAAGAAAGTTAAAGGCATGTTGAGTGGGTTAAAGTCTTCTTCATTAATGTTTTCTTGACATGAATGAAAAGGTCTGAGCAAAAACGTTACAAACTTTTAGCCATTTTGTTGTTGATCTTGTTTTTAACGCGAATTGGCTCCCAAATTATGAAGAAGACCAATGAATGAATAATCCGACCATTGACTCTATAAACTTTTAGCCATGGTTTGAGTTGGACTTGTTTTTTGACGCTCATTTTATTATGAAACATAACAGAATTGCTAGTCATAGCACACCAAGAGAGTGTGATAGCTGATTGTGCTGAATGTCTTGCATGAACTTAAAGTGCAAACTGTTTGTTTGTGATTATGATAAGGTCATATCTTAACAGAACTTAATGGCAATGATCTTCCTTGACAGATCAGAATAACAATTTATATATCATTAAAATTGCGTTATTTTTTGTAAATGAAGGACATGACCACAATTAGATGGCAGACCCTGACTTAGGGCAGTTTAATGAAGACCCCATTATCTTGTAATGAGTCTTTAACTGCCGTGATAATCTTTTAAGCTATTTAAAATTTTATGATTCCTGAAGGTATTTGCCTACATAAACCTTGGTTAGAGTCTTTTGTACTTGTTTCGAAAGGTCAGTGTATTCGTTTTGTTAAAGATTTACCACAGCCATGTTTAAAAAAAGCAAAAAATTTAGACTTAACAAAAGAAGATACTAAGCAAAGATAGCCTAAGGGTGAAAATGGTCTTGCAGTATAGGTGTCCACCTGTAACCCAAGAGGTTGTTGGTAAGATCTCATTGCCTCTCAAAAAGGTCACCAGTTCTGGTTTCTACCAAGGAAATGGACTTGAAAGTGATTCTATAAGCTATCAGTTTCTGTCAAGTCAAGCTGAAAGTAATAAGTAAACTAGAGAGTGAAGGCCTTTAAGAGTTAGAAATTCATGAATCTAACTGTCTGAGAGGTTGCAGTGTCATAGGAAATGCAGTTTGGCTTGAGAACTTTCAATGAAAAAGGATCCATTGGGTTTCCCAGTACAGATGTAGACAAACTGAGGGAGTGGGCATCTTTCGACTGCACCTTTGTTTGCATGCTTCACACCTGAGCTCAGCTCCAATCAGTGGACCTAATGTGCCCATAATGCGCTGGTAATTATGTTGTGAACTGTATAGATCTTGTGGCAGGCTATTTGTCATCGAACCTTTGTCAACGCGGACCCACAATACCAAAACTGTCCCCGGTCTTTATGGAACCTATAAATTATAGGTATATCAGTTACAGAAAATAAATGAAATTTGGGGTGAGTAGACATCCATTAATACAGAACTGGGGCTGACTTTTCGGTTATATCTCTTTCGTAACAATCACACTTTGAACTCATTTTTCGAGGCTTTCTGTGTGTAATTAAATTATCAAAGTTTCAGACAGATTATAGATGGAACATAACTTTGAAATAATTACCGGTAATAATTTTGAGTTGTATAATTTGACACCAACAACTGTTTTATTACAAAACTGTGTAATAAAGTATTAAAAGCATTTATAATTCTGATTTTTTTTTCTGTAATTAACAAGATTCATCTTTAGACACTCACTAATTTAATTGTTTCAGACATATTCTCTTTCAAACTTGAAAAGATACAGTGAATAAAAAATTAAAACAATCGAAAGTGAAACAGTTTTGTGCAAAAATAACATCATTCATTATATCATAATTATGAGTATGATTTTGTGGTGAATGTCTAGGTGGCATTTGTAGGAAATATGAATGTTTTTACTCTGTGTGCTCCAACTTTTCCCATAATTCCAAGTATTGGAATCTCCTCTGTGAAGAGCGCCCCCTAGTGTGGGCCCACTTATAGAATATGATATCGCACAAGTGGAAACAGTCTTAAACTAGTAACTACAATAACAAAACCTCTGCATAGAGAATTTAGGAAGTAATTTGGCTATATTTTATGATGATAATAAAATACTTAGTATTTTGAATGGCAAAATTTAGTACATGTTTTATGGTTTTGAAGTGGCTTTGGAATAAATGCTTATTAAAACCACTAGTTGTGAAACAATTGCTCTTGTTTTTTTTCTTACCTGTTTATAGCTGATTAGTCCTCATTCAAAATGCAATAGTATGTGTTAGGGTATATAAGTTAATCAAGCAGCCCATACTCTTGTAATAGTAAAAATGGAGCACACCCTTGAATGAATTTCGAAGCTAAAAATTAAAAGCTTGGGGATTTGGAACACATGTATACCATATGAAAGTACTTTTCTTAGCAGTTCAAAAGTGTTAGATTAGAGGTATGATGTAAATGAAACAGATGAAAAATGGGGGATTTTGTGAATCCCAGACAGTTGGATGCTGCTGAATTTATCGAACAATAAATACACCCATATTCGCAGTAATCTGCCAAGTTAATTTTAGTTGTTATTGCAAACCATAACGCTAATGAATTGGCTACTGAAATGAATGAAACAAGTTTGACAAATAATAATATAAAATAATGCACATCAGTATATGAACCAGAAGGAATTCTCAGAAGAACAACCAAGAGGCTATAACATGTTATCATCAGGACAGGTCAATGGCAAAATCCTGTTTTATGAGAAAATCATAGAAAACGATGTGCATCTACACCCATAAAACTTCCATTCCAGTAAATCTCTCTTAGTCTTGGAAGAAAATAACACAAGCTCTTTATATGGACAGATATCCACACTAAACAAGACAATATGGGCCAGTTTATGCTGTTTGTAGCGAGAGTGGGAGACATTAAACTCTTTCGTCCGATCCGCCTTTATTTGGATATAATAAGAAACAGAATTTGCCGGCAATAAATTGATAACCGGCAGAAATTGATCCCCACACAAACAGGCCAAATGCTTTGTCCTCCTTGTGTTTGTTTCTTGATTTTCTGAGAATACTTGTGTTGATCATTTAGAGATTTTGGTTCTGCTATGTTACAGCAGCTTTTTGGAGAAAGTGACTCATATTCTGTCTATCAATATTTAGAGATCTCCTGTAAGTTTTAACTTTTTTCTAACATTTTTAGTGAAATACATTATAATGTGCAACACAGTAAAATATATTAGGAACTTTAGCCACTATCTTGATCGATAACTCCATTATTAGCATTGGAATTCAGCATAGCAAGGGGCCTTAATTTGAATAGCCATTGATGAGATTATGACAGCATTCCCAGTAATTGGAAATACAATAGAATGATACTGCACTGATAATGATGGATTTACTCAGGGAACTGGCCAGCCTTGCCAGAGACATTTGTTGCCAAGGCATTGTTTCCATTATAAAGTATCACATTTTATATGTAGAAGTACAACAAAAAAGCAAGCCCACTGCAAACAGATGCCAACTCTGGTCTGTTCTTTTAACTTAAGCAAGGAGTATAACTTGACAATTATTCTAGCCAAAGTAAGGAGACTGTTTTGTGTATTGACAAGTCAACATGTGTGCCAATTCAATGTTATTATTTTTAAGGGTTTTCAATATATCGGCCAATATTAAAGTTTTAGCATATCTTCTTGGATGTATTGTGTGTTTATATAATTTGACAGATTCAGACAGTAAAAAGAAAGGATTATTAAGTACCTTCAATTGACTTGTTAGTGAAGTTTTTTTTAGTTTTAATTGGCATTCTTTCTCAGATACTGAAGTTCATATTTTATTTTATTTGAGCTTTTATGATCAACTTGGGAGTTTTATTAGACTTAACAGCATTATAACAGCAGGTTTTCAAATTACAAGTTTTATTTCGAAAAACATCTGTAAATGTTATATAACATCTCACATCTCCCTGTATATTGAGTGTTAGATATTTTTTTTTTTCTAAAAGAACACTCATCATGCACAGAATTGTCACCTTGCATGAGCACTGTGCCATTCAAATATTCACAATATTACTATTTCAATATATCATACTGAACAAATTTCATTTACTCTCGAACAGGTAATAAAATATGAATATGAATCAGCTGTTTTTCGTTCAAATATAACGATTGCATTTTAACACCATACAGCAACAATGAACTCGATTGTTGAAAACTGTTGAGATCACAACTAAATAATTTGACATATTAACGAGCCAGTAATTGTGTGTTTAGCAAAGTTTTACTGTGTTTTTATATTAGTATTGCACATTAAGTGAACATTGTGCTTTTTCAAGTGGTAGACAAGATTTTCATTCTTTATTGCAGAAGAGGAAAACCAGGAAAAGGCCGCAATGGGGCCAAGGCAAAGATTTTTGTTCTGCATGAAAAAAATGAGAATCATTTTTTATAGCTTGTTTGTGTTTAAGGTTTGGATTGTCTTATCCTTGGTGTCATTCACTGCAGTGGTGGCAGCTTTGTTGTGATGGTTGGTGTTGTTGGAACACTAAGCCATTAAACTTCAAACTGTAAAATCAGGCTGTATAAACATTGTACATTGTAACACCAGGAGTACACACTTGAGTAGCAAGTCAAATCACTTACCCTTGTCTGGCAAAGGGGACAGTACCAGAATGTGTTTGTTTTCACCCAAAGTATTCTGATTCATCCAACATGACATGTTACTACATATTCTATTTTTAACAGAATTCCTTTTTTCTGTCTCTTATCATTCTTTTATAGAAACAATTGTCTGACACGTGGTTTACAAGTTTATGAAAGTGCACTTCCAACAATTTCAAAAAACTTAAACAAACAAATTAATTTAATTATGAACCTGATTAAATTTACATTGGTGATATATTTGGTGCCTTAAATTTCCAAGACCAGGTTAATAAGAGGTACATTCTCTAAGATTTATTAGCTCATCTGTTTTTTTGAAGAGAAAAGTTGCACTATTGTGAAAGCAATTTTTTCTTACTGCATATGTCATCTTTTTAATCTATTTTTCACTATACCCAACAATATAAGCATAATTATGGCACGACACTTTTTTTAAAATTAATTTGCCCCGTGTTGAGTCAACAGAGGTTATTGTCAGCTTATTCGCACTAATCTAAATTTTGATTGCCCTCGTTCAACTTGTGTGAATGTGAATAAACAATACATTTAATACAATGTATAACTATTTGATATTTATTATTGGTGGTTAAAAATAGCTAGTGACATTTAGGGCGATTTTCCACATGAAAATGAGGCATGAATACCGTCAACCATGGGCTTTGAACTTTGAACGTGTTTTTGACCCCAGTCATTTTCAATCGGGATTTTTTGAAAATCTTTAAAAAGTAACAGCCATATCAAATTACATCTAAACAAACACTTTGCACAATGATTACATTTTATATAAAAACTATTCAAAATTCAATTTTGTTTTCTCAGTTTTGACACTTTGAAATTATGCAACCTCTTCCTAAAGGCATTAAAGCCCTTTCACAAGTATAGTATTATTATATATAGTATCAATTAACTTGTTTCCAAAATGCTTCAACAAACACTCAATATTCCAGCGACCGCATTAAGATAATTAATAGAATAAACCCATTCAAGTGTGGGGGATGAGTTTGCTTTCCCGGTGCATATGCCACATGCAATGTCTTCGGAAGTTGTAGGCAGTAGCAGCAGATGAACGTGGTGGTACACATACAAATTGGTGGTACGTTTACCACCATATTAGCAGCCTTGGAATATACGAGGGGGAGTCAATAAGTCAACCCCTTTTTGTCGCTTATTGTACATCTTTTTTTTTCTTGAATTGTTTTTAACATCATATTTCACATGTGATTTAATAAATACGGAAATTAATTACTTACTTATTTCATATTTTAAATATTTTATATTGATTTATTATTATACACTGTCAACAACACGGCGCACTTTGAAATGGTGCTGTATCTAACATAACAATGTTATATAATGTACGTCATTTTTGCGGGAAAAGAGCGTGTGATTCAGGCGAGACTTTTACTGACGTCACTTTGACGTGTCGATCATGTATATACGAAGTTTTGACGTCATACCATAAACAACAACGGTGCGCTGACCTTTTAAAATACCCACACTAGGACTATCTTCAAGTAAATGACGTCAATGGATAACGTTGAGAAGCGGGCTGTCATTAAGCATTGCGTTAGAGTCGGAATGACGCCCACCGACACGCTCAAGTTCATGAACCAGGGAAACACCGGACAATCATGTAAGCGAAGTTTAGTTTACAAGTGGCAAGGGAGATTTTCAAATGGGAGAGAGGACATCAACGATGACAAACGAGCAGGAAGACCGGTAACCAGTGACTCATTGAAGCTAGCTGTTGCATCCGAGCTTTCTACCGACAGACGAAGAAGCATCGACGAACTTGCAGATATGTTTGATTTATCGCACGGCACAATGCATAAAATAATTACAAACGATCTGGGAATGAGGAAAGTCTCAGCACGATGGGTGCCGCAACTTTTGTCGGAAAATGAAAAAAACATGCGCGTGGAAACGTCACAGTGCTTTCTGGCACGTCACGCCAGAGAAGGCGACCATTTCTTAAATAAAATCGTCACGTGCGATGAAACATGGCTACACTTCTATGACCCTGAAACAAAAGCTGAGTCAATGGTATGGAAACGACCCTCTTCACCACCACCAAAGAAAGCAAAGGTCATCAAGTCAGCGAAAAAAGTGATGTTCCTCGTCTTCATGGATCACCGGGGCATACTCCTGTCACATGCCATCCCCACTGACAAGACCGTCAACGCGGGTTATTATCAGAAGGTAAACAGTATTAAAAGTCTAAAAATATTGTTTTATTAGTTGGATTTAAATATTATATTTTAAATAAATGCTTATTTACAAAAATAATAAAGTGTTTCATGTTTGTTTCTTTTATGATTAATTCCCTAATTTTATTTTAATTTGTTCACAGGTTCTGCGCCGTGATCTCGTTCACGCCATCCAGAAGAAGCGCCCGGATGTTGAGATCGAGAATCTCATATTTCACCAAGATAACGCCCGGCCCACCGTGCACAGGAAACACTGATGACGATTGACTTTTTAGGATTTGAGCGTCTCAATCATTCGCCGTACTCACCTGACCTCGCCCCTATGGACTTCGCGATTTTTCCAAGACTGAGGGCCGATCTTTGCGGGAGACGTTTCGAATGTCTGGCAGAGCTCCGCAGCGCAGTCCAGTCATCGTTCGCGTCCCTGTCCGAGACAAGGTTTACAGAGGTGTACCGGAAATGGGTCGTCCGCCATCAGAAATGTGTCCAAGAGAGTGGAGAGTATTTTGAGAAACAGTAACGCCCATAACGTCAACGTCATGACATTGTTCCGAAGTGCGCTGCGGTATTGCAGATGGGTATTTTGTATTTTTATTAGTAATTGTTATTGTATTCACATTTATTTTTTGTACATGTTTTGAAAACATATTTGTTATTGTGTATATTAAATTTCATTACACGCAAACGCGCATTTGTTTTTTTAAAACGCTCGTTCACGAAATTATTGACTCCCCCTCGTATTCCTGCAATTTACTACGATGAAGCAATTTCTCGCGTGGCGGAAACATGTTGTTTTTTTGCATCGTTGGTAGTGTAGCTGCTCAAAATACTGTGATAATGGCAAAATGATAATGATGAGTTTTAAACTTAAACTAATTCATTTTTTCTTCAACTTACTGCAAAAAAGAAAATGACTCCAGAATTTCAAAGGTTGTTTATGGCAAGAATAGCTAGGTGTTTTATATATGTCAGAAGAGAATAACCATCAGATATGAGAAGGTTTAATAACCCAACCAATGGCATTTTCATTGGCAAGGCATTCTTTGTTATTACCAGGGAGCTGTTCATAAGCTCATGGTGCCATTGCTGAAAAACAAACACTAACAGATACTCCTTGAGTATTTTTTGCCGGGTTTTGCTATTTTCTCAATCACATTTTCCAGGGAACGATAGTAAACATGTGGAGTTAAGAGGGGTTGCTTTCTTGGCATTTTCATAGCCTGCTTATGTGTTTTTTCTTGAATATTTGGTTTATTGTTAAGGCATTAGGGTGCAAAATATGTAAAGCAATATCGTAAAATGTAATTTCCAGTGCAACACTTTTCTAGTTCAATTCATTTATCAGATGAACCAGTTGGAGCAGATTTTTATTAAGACTTAGAATATGCAACTTCATTACAACAAACATACCGTATATAACCTGTTCTTAATTTATTACATTCAACTTTTATTTTGGGAACATTGTTAAGACATTTACATGAGATGTTGTAGTAGTTTCCTTTAATTAATTTTGGCCAAGTTTATGCGCAGTACTGGTAGATGAAATGTGAAAATACTTTGATTAGTTTTATACAGATATTTTGCAAAATACATGTACATTTCAAAATTCAAATGTTTTACATTGACCATCAGACTTTGGCTTCATCTGACCCAAAATATATTGTTATCGATATTGTCCATAACAACATTTTTACATGAAAGCTCATTAGCTTGTAATATTGCACAAAAGCGGACGTATTGTCATAGCTTTGGTGCCGTTGTCAGCCATTTCAAAAACTTTAACCTTGCCCATAGATCAAAAACCGCTCAAGATATTCAAATGATACACACATGTATAGGAAGGCCCATTTTTTTACTGAAACACAACAAACAAGCATTAGCATGCGCTCTGAAACACTCTTGTTTGATTCGAATATTGTGAAAATGTCATGACAAACAGTTGGTTTTTTTGCTCACCTGAGAACAAAGTGATCAAGGTGAGCTATTTGTGATCATCCAATGTCGGTGTCCAGTCACAACATTTTAAAACATCTTTTAAAACCCCAAAACCCAGACACCTGATATTTGGGATGCAGCCATGACAACGATTGTCCCTGATGTCGAAAACCAGGTTATTAGAATGGGGAGTCATTGGGCGGGACAGTTATGAAAGTTGGTGTGTGGGTAGCTCATGTAAAGAGCTAGCTTAGGATTGCTTTTGAGACGGGTGGTGTCAAGCCTAAAATGACTGTTACTAAAAGTAGAAAATGGTTTCTGCCCAACAATTTTATTTAGAATTGATGGATGGCTTATGTGAAGAGATAGCATGGGATTGCTTTTGAGGAGGTGGGGTCAAGTTCATTGTTACTTAAATTAGAAAAATGGTTTTTGCCCAATTACTTTAGGCTGCTACTTTTTCCTAACTCATATAAGAAAATAATTGGCTATAAATTCTGATTGCCCATATTATAAACATGGATTTGTCGCATTGCCGCGTTTCTGGTCTATTAACTTATATAGTAAAATTTTTGACCTTAGACATTTGGTTTGTAGTCTCATGTAGTGGCCCTTTACAAAGATTGTTCAGATTATGGCCCTGGGGTAAAAGCTGGCCCCGACCAAGGGGTCCAAGGTTTTTTCTATATCCTTAAATCCTTATATAGTAAAAACTTTGAAAATCTTCTCTAAAATCGCTAGGCCCAGACCCTTGATATTTGGAATGCAGACTAACCCCTGCGAAATGAAATGCATGAAGTCAAGAATATTTCATACTTTTAAGAACTGTTCATGAACTATTCTTGAAAAAATCTTAAAGCTCTCTTCATGAAGTTTTCTTCATGAAGTGAGGTCTCGTCCCACTTCATGAAGCTATGAGGAATTATTGAAGAATTCATAAAGTTCTAGAAATATTCATGAAATGTTCAAAAAATAAATCATTAATATTTTATGAACTTGATATCCTTAGAATACTCATGAACTATTCATCAGAAATTTCACGAAGGTTTAATGAATTTTTAAGAGAGTTAAAAAATTCATAAAGCATTCTTGAAATAATAAATGCATCATACTTGAAGAGTTTTTAAAACTATTTATAGTTTATATCTTATACATGTAATAATAAATCTCTAAAAAGTCTAGAAATATTCCTAAGAAAAAATAATTTAATATATATATATATATATGTAATGACCTAGAGCCTTTCATTGAAAGAAATTAAGCTTAATAATATCACAGCCCAAACCAAAATACTAGTTTGCCGCAAGCTCGTGACAAGTTCACCATAAGCTTGCTGCGACATTATTAAGATAAAATATTATGCTTGCGGATGTGTGCGAAGAAATTAAGCTTGCGAACCTTTTATGTTTCGCAAGCTTCCAAAAAGCACCCCGCAATCTTAGTAAAGCTTAAGATTGCGTCAAGCTTGCAGTCTTAAAAAATTTAAGATCGCAACAAGCCTGCAGTTTCTTAAGCTTATAAAATTAAGATTGCGCGACTAACAATAATGAACTCACGCAATTTTTTTTTGTATTTAATTTGTTATAATAGTTAGAGTAATGCACCAGTCAATTGTAACCGAGGCCCCCCCCCCCCAGGTCCGTGGGTATACCGGGGAAAAGGGCTGTGTTTTTACCTTTCAGGTGGCCCCGCAGTGCCGGTTGAATGCGGTGGTTTTGTCTTCGCTTTCAATATTGCGGGGAATGGGCCTTACCTAGAGTCCCTGGGGTTCGGGGGCATTTGGCGGGGAATTTACCATCTGTTTGTCTCCGCAGGGCGGGGATTTTAGCCGGGGTTGGACCGAAAGTTGAAGTCCCTGCTATTCCCTGGACCTAGGGGGGCCATGGTTACAATTGACTGGTGCATAATACTATAAGAAGGGCACAGCGAGCAAACTTAATTCACAACAGTATATTACTACTGGAACAAAATTACCCTATATCCTGAGAGATATACTTTTGACAATATATGACCAAATTGTATTATATATATATTTTTATATTTTTCATGAACAAGAGTTGTTTATCATTTCATGAATAAATCCATGATAGAACTACTTCATGAATTTGGCTTGTTTTAAACTCTATGAACTCTTCATGAACGTGGGCTGTGCATGAAACATTGAATAATTCATGCATATGTCTCTTCATGAATACTTCGTGAACTGTCGTTTCATGAGTTTTTTATGAAAAAGTCTTAGTTTCTGTTCACTTCTTTCACTTGAAGTCTTCATGAAGTAACTTCATGAATCATTCTTGAATACTTCATGAAGAATGACTAAACATTTTACAGGGGAATGTAGTGGTCCTTTACCCAGATTGTTCAAATTATGTCCCTGGGGTCAAAAATGGCCCTGTTCCAGGGGACACAAGTTTTCTATATACTTATACAGTAAACAAGTTTGAATAACTTCTCTGAAATCACAGGTTTTCTATATAGAACGCCAAGACTTTTTATAGTTGGTATGTAGCCTCATGTAGTGGCTGTTAACCAAGATTGTTTAAATTATGTATCTAGGGTCAAAGCAAGCCCTACCCTGGCGGCCCTGTATTTCTAAAAACTCCTATAGTAAAGTTTTGAAAATCTTCTTCTCTGAAACATGACCCACATCAATAATAAAATCTCATTGATCCTCAGTTGAGCGATAAAGGGCCACAATGGCCTTCTTGTTTACATATGTGACCAGCCCCCCCCCCCCCCCCCCCCCAAAAAAAAAACCACCCCACAGTAAGTGATACCAGTGAACAAGATTAAATAGCCTGTCTTCAGGACCAAGCAAACTCATTCCAGATGGTTTGGTTGGTAATTAAAAACTCAGTAGAAAAACATCTCAGGAAAAAGCAACTAAAATTCTTGCTAATAATGAGCTGTAACCCAACACTTCCTAACAGCACTGGAGTTACAGGATTTCACAGATTTGTAGTAGAATTCCCTCACCCTGAACTGTAAATTATTTCATTTGGCACCTTTTGCTAAACTTTCTTAATTTTGTTTCTATAGAAACGGAAATTAAAATTTCAGATAAGGGCCCCGAAATTCTATTAGACTGAAATATGATCATCTCGGTCAACCC
The DNA here is from genome assembly GCF_026914265.1 of Mya arenaria. Taxonomy (NCBI): domain Eukaryota; kingdom Metazoa; phylum Mollusca; class Bivalvia; order Myida; family Myidae; genus Mya; species Mya arenaria. Next base: position 47,600,361 of record NC_069132.1, read on the forward strand.
TGAAAGGTAGTTTTTGCTTAGAATTTTAGTCATCCCAAAATTTGTCAATGTTTTTGACATGTTCATAGTCATTTAGGTTGAAAATTTAATTTTGAGCAAAAAGGTTTATTTGAACCATTAAAGCTGCACTCTCACAGTTATACCATTTTTACAACTTTTTTATTTTTTGTCTTGGAATGGGCAAATTTTTGCGTAAATATCTGCAAACCAACGATATAAAATTGTTGACAAAAAATTAGATCGTAGATTTTCATCTTTCCGTTCAAAAATTAATGTTTTATGGCTTAAACCGTTTACTAACGGTTAAAGAAAAATGCATTAAACATCAATTTTTGAACTTAAATATACAAATCTGCGATCTTATTTTTGTCAGCAGTCTTATTTAACTGGTTTCCTTGAATTTTCGCAAAAATTGGCTCGTTCCAAGACAAAAAATAAAAAAGTTGTCAAAAAGTTTAATCTGTGAGAGTGCAGCTTTAAAAATTGTTGAGGTCCAAACCATTCAAATTTCTAGCCCCTTGTGGTAATGGCCCTTAAATGAGCAGCCAGGGGTTTGATACGTGAGCTTGGGGAATTCAGAAGGTCAAGTTGGGCGCGCACAATAGCCAGGTAATGAGTTACTGTGTGACCGGGCTCAGGAAGGCCTGAGTGGGCGGGTCACATAAAGAAATTAGTGAACACTTGGACACCGGGCAGACAGATAGCCCTTAAGGTGGACAAAAGAGGTTAGCTGCTCAATGATAGGGGGTCATTATAACCCCATCAGCCGTGAGGCTTGTTGACCAAGCACCATTTAGATAGGGACACAACACTACAGATTGTCAGTTTCTATTACATCTGGATGACAATGGACGCAAACACCAGTCAACATTTCATAATGATTTTTATTGAATTGTTGAAGCATGTACCCAGGGAAAATTGAAAGATTGTTGTCATTGAATAATGGTCGTGCAATGTTTCTGTCTTTAATGTCCTGTGGAGTCCTGATCACAGGACAGATCAACAGGAAGTGCATTTGTTTGACGTTTATTTTGTCCCTTTCAATACAGGTAATAATTTCTTAAAGAGACACCAAATCTTTCTTTTACTTTACTTTCTTTTACTTTCAAATGGTCCAAAAGTGCTTTGGCCAGTAAAAGTTTCCTGGTTGTTGTTTTCTTCCGACACTTTTGTGATCATTATTTATAAGAAAAAATAACATTTCCCCAAAAAAATATTTGTACAGAAATAATAGTCAATAAGCTTAAGGTGACATGATAAACATTTAAATGTAGCAAGACTAAGACTGGTTCAGTAGTATGTATCCAGATGCCTTTAAGTTGCTGTTAAAGAAAGTTTGCTGTCTTTAATGTTTTATTCATACTAACCCATGAGGATTAGAAGTTTGAATGAAATTAGTTTAAATCTGTAAATCATTTTTTCTAACTACAATTTGGTTGTTATTTTTTTCAAAAACGTTTGGTTATGACCATGTAATAGGTATTACAGCTTTGAAGATGCAAATTCATTTCCCTGATTATGACTTACAGCACACATAAATCACCTAACAGTGTTTGGATACACCAATTTATAATCATTTAATGGATTCTGCCAACCTCTTAACTAGCGAACAACAGGAATAGTAAGAGGTTTTGAAAAAGTCATAATTCTAACAGCTACACCAATTAACAATGGCATTTAAATGATATTTGAAGCAAGTTGGCAGTTATTTTTGTTAAGTTTAATAACCATATGTCAAGGACTTGCGCTGAAAATATAAATTAAGGAAGATCTTAAAATGTCATTGCTTTTGCTTTACTTACAATTGTATCTATCTTAGGTTTGTATTTAAATAAGTCTTCTTCCAACAATCTTATAATGAACTAGCTGTGATTTTGCCATTTCCCTTTGTTTTAAGTGATCTTTATCAGCTTAAACAAAAACAAGACAAAGTTATGATCCTTGCCAGTATTTGACAATATTAAATAATTTAGAGCAGTGACTCTGTCATATCCCACGATGATTATGTGAAGATAGCATTGTTTTAGGAAATTATATATTTTATCTATGATTTAAAACCCAGTCAGTATTGTCTTACACATACCTCAGATTTAACAAGATCGGTCGTGTGCCAAGTTTCATGAAATTTGATCATAGCATAAATTTTTTCACAAATGTAGTCAGTCATTCTGATCTTACTCATGATCTCTTATGCTACAAAGGAGACAATTTAGTCAATCAAATACTTATGATCAGTTTAAATAGTATGCGAATAGCCTGATGACCGTTTTGCGTGTTACATTAACTAGAGTATAAACCTATTACACTCTCATTTGCGAGTGGTGAAAATTACTCTTGTATGTATTAAATTGGCAACTATGGTTTGTACAGTCAATAGCCATATGTGGACACATCAAGTTTATATATATGGTATCTGAGTTGCATACCTTTTTCTTATGCATTCCTAAATGCTTGGGGTAAGTTTTACAACCACAGAATTTCATATTATCTTGACTGCAATGTATTCAGGGGTGTCAACAGAATCTAATTATCAATCCTGAAAATAAGCTGGGGGTTGGGGTCTTGGGGTCACAGGTTCCCAGTTGGATAAATCAACCATATGGGGGTACAGCCGAAATGGATGGTAGGTACTTACGAGGCCATTTTACCACTTTTTGAGATACTTTCAGGCCGATAATGAATAATGAGGTCAGTAAAACTTACAAAAAAAACATTGATTTTTGGCAAGCTGCTTCAAAAAGTAGAACCTTCTTGTAACATTCTTCATTGTCAACATTTATTTAGAAGTGCTTCACACATGGCACAAAACTGGAAGCATTAATCTTGTCCTTTAGAAATTAGAAGATCTCTTCATATACTCTATCTCATCAGTTAAATAGTTACGTAGCCATGGTAATTGTGTACATATATCACAAATACATGTAGCATGTGTATTCTTTTGCGCTTTGGATCATACATTTTAAATCTTATCATTAGTCAGTGAATTTTTTATGTACACTTTGCGTACCAGAAGAAACACTATGATCGTCTGCGCAAATGAGTTTAAATTTCTATGCATATTTCTGTCTTTTTTAATGTTATTTTCATGGGTTTTGTTAAATGTTGATTTTACAAACTGGGCTCCAAGAGCTTATGATTCCCGTTTAATTTTCATTTTGTTTTGAAAGATTTTTTTCATCTGCTGATAACCACATGCTTTCAGATCACATGCTTGTAAATTGAATTGGTCTTTCTGATCCATTCCCCTTTACTTTGTCAGCCAAAGGAAGTCATCATTTACAGAACACCTTGGATGTTTATTGTGCATGTAAAACATTTGTCCTCATGATCACTCATTCCATAGAAGATTATTACCCCCACCCTCTAAAAAACTAACCGGATTAACATCCATTTGGTAATTGATCTCTGAGGCTCTGAATCCGGAATTGCAGATAACCCAGACATGTTTTGTCAAGAAGTTTTCAACATCATTGCTTGCTCATTTTTTGTTTAATTATTTTAAACATTTCCTTTAATCTGTCTTGTTTTAACCTTTTTATTAGCAGTTTTATTTTAAACTTCTTTCAAATTACAGCACACTAAATTAACATATTAATTGTTTAAAACGTTATGAGACAATGATAATGAAAATAACCAAGGGTAGTTTTAACTCTACAGATATGCAAGATTTTACTACAGAGATAAATTCCATTTGTCAATGTTGTCATTTGTTAAAATCAGTAAACCACCTTTATACCATACTTGACAAATTATGGCGCGATCCTGTCACTGGTTTGAAAACTTCAGGGCAAACTTCAGCATTAAGATAATGTCTTGTCTAGTTTGTCACTTCAAAAGCAAAACATTTTAAGATTAATCAATTAATTGTAAAATGATATTTTTTACTTCAAAACCTCTGGAAAAATTAAGCCCCTTTTGTTGGAAAATTTTAAGTGAAATTCAGGTTTGAAATGTACCCATATTACGTGTGATTGACTTTTAAACAATATTTGTTACATTGACTTGATTTATTTATTAGTTTTTTGCAAAGTATGACTGCACAATTTTATGGTAGTTTGACAGATAAATGTTACTTTAGATATGCTAATCAATTTAATAGCAGTAAAGATATAATTTATTTTCTGAAGAATCAGTTATTTGAGCAATATTTGAGTAAGGTTGGCCCTTTGATAAATACTTTATTTTCAAGACTGTCATGCTAAAAAACTTAATTTATATAAATTCTGCACAACCATGCAGCTCCTTTTCAGTGCAAATTACAATTACTTAGCAATATCAAGTCGGTATCATTTATTTTGGCCCCCTATCATTGAGTTAAATTCTGTGCTATTTAAAATGATTGAATTTACATTTCTTTTTGTTTGCCTTTTGTTTGTTGCTCTTTTTCAGAGGAAGCCTGAAGCATATTCATTAGAAACCATAATGATGGGTTACAGCCCTTTATTAGCTGGTTCTTGTCTCAAAGACTGAAATTATAGGGCCACTCTTTACCAGATCTCCTTTGTGAGGGTGTCTGTTTGAAAAAAAAGCTTGTCTCAAATATTTGACAGTTTTGTAACAATGCAAGATAAAGATTTAGCGTTATTTAACTATGGAGCTGCTCAAAAAAGGAATCTGAAAGGAGCTGAAAGAAGACACATCATGGGCCGAATGTTTAGAACTTTATTAAAGTTAACAAGATTGTTAATGTCATCATTGTTAACGTTCAAACTGTTACTGCTCTGGAAGTTTAATGAATACCCTTGTGATAAACCCTGTATAATTCTAACAAGATTTGAGATAACTGTTTCAGTTTTACTTGTTTTCATGTTGTTAAAGAGTCTTGAAGAATATGCCATTTTGTGCAGATGGGGAGAGCTACATGTATGCAATTTTAATTAAAAGATTTGTTGTGTACTAGTTACACAATACCTAAGGGTCTAACCACTTGCCATTTTTGCAAATATTTAGCAATAGTTTTTGTTTGGCTTTTTCAACAGTTACCTGATGTTTAAGCAATGTTTGTACTAACTTATCGCTACATACGCCCCTGAAAAAAGGTGTCGCATTACAGTAAGCAATTTCATTCTTGGTAATGCTGTTTTTGGAAAAAATGTGCAGGAAAAAGAGTCATTGATTCATTTAATTCCATGCAGCCAAATGTATTGTTTTGATGAAATAGAAGTTCAATGCCTCCTCACACACATAAAAACGGCATGCATGCAATATTCTCTGCCTGTCTATGCAGGTGTATTTCCGAAAACTTCTTATTTTAAATTGCAAAAAATGGACTAAATGCTCAAGGAAAAATGAGAAATGACCATTCTGGACTGAAAAGTTTTGTTTTTAGTTTAATAGTATTAGAAACCATGCTAAGCTCTATCAAAAATCTTAGATTATAACACTGATGTTGAATAATTCTATAAATTGACTTCTGGTAGCAGGCAACAGTTAAAGTGTGGTAGTTTTTAATTGGTAATTGATGGTCAATTTTCTGTCTAAAAGATACTGAGAGTCAATTTGGGCATTGTCTGCCTCTAAAAATGTTATAGTTGAAAGGCAACTTTACTGCAATAATTTTACATTGTTGGCTGGTATTATTTGAAAATGTGTTGGACAGGCCTTGAAATTTGAATATTGTGACTTGTCTGAAAACCATAAAAAGAAAAATTGAATTTTTGATGGATTACCCACACTATGCACTACACTTTTTGAACTGAAGTGGCCATTCAGAACAAAACCCACGCATGTGTTTGTTGATGTTATTCGCAAATAATTTGGTTGAACAGACAGATATAATTTTTATAGAAAACTTTTTTCGTTTGTAATTTTTCACCCTATGTTCCATTTGTTTGCCTTCATCACAGCTACTGCAATGCATTTATTTTCAACATTTTTGTAAAACCACAGCCTGGTAAAAGTTGAAAATGTGACTTTCTTATTAAATGTGACTTTCTTATTTCAGGTCATTTGCAGCTCCATGTGGAGTTTCTTGTGAAGTTCAGACTTGGCCAAAATAAAAAGAACTGTGCAGTGTTTACTGACCAAATATTTCATGTCATATTTCTAAAGAATTGAATATTTTTCATGCAATCCTGTGCTTTTGAAATTCTTATTTCTGTATTTTCAGACATTTGAAACCTGGTTTCCATCAAAAGAGGTCTTTGAAAAAAGATTTAGTTTCCGGCTGCATTCGAGGTACAAATTCATCTTTACACAAGATATTAAAGCAAAGAAAATAAAGATTTCAAAAATAAGGAATCTTCCTTCAATTTATAATTAATATTTGGTAAAAACTTTTCTGAAAGTACAATGGAAACTTAATCAAATTGGGCAGGGTTCAAAATAAGGGATTCTTTATTGATCATCTCTCAGATATCTCCTAAACTAATTCACAGAACGCAATGCATGCTGGTGTCCCAACAATCGAAAAACCTCTGAACCAAACAGGACCAATATTGCCAAACTGGTTTCTAGGAGATTTTTGGGGTGATCATATTGTCTTCTTTATCAGCAGCCCGCATTTTGGGCATCAATGTGAAAAATGAGTTTAGGTCAACTTGTGAAAGCGGGTTAAAAAATTGCATTAAAATATTCTGAGAAGTGTCTTTGGAGAAAATAAGACATGATGGTTGGCATTTGACAACATTTTTCTGTCAGTTAATCATAACCATACCACTGTTTCTAAGTTATAGAACATGAGGAACCTGGTGCAAACTTGTTCTCTAGTCATTAGTCTGGAAGATTTTTTGCTTTGTTCTTATTGAAATGCTGGTTTAATCATGGATAATTTGTAGAGCTAAGTCTCTAATGGCATTGTTCTAACTAATTCTAGAGGCAATCAAGCAGGGCCCTTTTCATGTGTATTTGAAGGCGACAAATTAATCGGATTCTTCTTGATAAGTGAGGTTGAAAGTAGCAGACACATCAGCCAAAGCAAGTAACTAATTAGTGTAAAAGATCTTTCCCTTTTCTCTGACTAAATTCTCAATAACTGTTTTTGTTGAAGGTTTGAGATGCTCTTGAAAACACTTGTAAATTTCTGGTGCTCATTCAGTCCTTATGAAGGACGCAAGAACAGTCATGTACTATATAAACATTACTCTGAGTTTCTTTCCTTCCCGATATCATTTAAACCTAAATGAAACTGAAAGGTATCTCCGTTCTTGCTTAAATTTAATTGTTCTGAAAAACTAGGGCTAGTCCTTTCAGCAAGAAATTTACTTTATTTTCTTGGCAAGTGTTCTGTCAAGTTCTTCCAAGATTTTCTCTTTTGCTGTTGCCGTCATTATTTCTAGCTTTGATAAATAGCCATAAACTGTATACATTTATAGCATGATTGCACAATAATATACATTTTCAGTCCATGGAATTTAGTTGTAGATAAGCTGTAAGTTAAAAGTAAAATTTCAGTCAATTTTGAAATGGTTTCTGTTTTTCTACCACAAGTACTGGAGTTGTTTAAAGCAGATTTTAAAATAGAATTTAAAATCAGGAGCATGGATATTGCAACCCATTTTCTCCTCTATCTGGAAACAATCTCTGTAGCATGTTTCCGATTATTTGAATGCAGCATTAAAATGAAACAAACTCATTTCCATTGGGCACTGGATGACACTGATGGAATATTTATGTTTTCAGATAATCGTGTGTGTGCTATATTTTTCTGCATATGAATAAACCATTTTCAAGGCTTTGTGAGTTTTGTCTACATTTTCATCTTCAAATCAGCAGCATCTTTTGAATGTGAAATGTAGACTGTTATTCTAAGTTTTTGCTGGTGTAGTGTTGCCACTTCCCCTAATTTAATTATGGTAAATACACAATGGATAAATCTGATCATATTTTTGATGCTTTTCTATAATATCACCATCCCTTTCAGCACAGAGTCTCAGATCACACTGGAGTTTCAGATCACACCGTAATCATATTCACAACAGGCTGTTCCCAATTTCAGGTATGTAATAAGCAAGCCGTGTAAAGAATAATGACTTGTAATCACGAACATATATCTCTGGAATACAGAATCATACAGAATCTCCCATCATATCAGACAATTCAGTCATAATTAGATGTTTTTGAAGATAGATCGCAATGAAGGTAACTCAGTCGATGTAGGTAACTTGATCATTTGCATATCCCGATCAGTAGATTGATATATATCTGCCTAATAATTGATGCATATATCTGATAAAATTTAAATACCATCCCCATTCATAACCAGATATTTAAAGGGCAATGGTTATTTGTTAAGAATATACATGTTGACATTATTTAGTCTTTAAAACAATTACATTGCTCATGTTTATCAGATTATTTATGATCATGATTAATTAATTATTTCAATATTTATTTTGATTATTTTGCAATAGATTAAAGGTATTTGGTTGTACAAGGGCCATTTAAAAAAATATGTAGACTTTCTTTATAATTTATCACCATTTTGACATCTTCTCGTTCATAATATTTGCTGAGAATATAAACTAAGGTACTTTTTAAAGAATGCATTGACTTTTTGGTGCTATGACAGAGCTCATGGTTTAAAAATCGGTTGTTTTTCAATGTACTAGTGATTAAACATATATGCATGCATGTAACGGTTCCAAACTTTATGACTCATTGCACTTATGTTTTATTGGTAGAATGTATAAATAATAAATAAATCTGAAACAAACTTTGGGAAAATCAAGTTTTTACTACCTGAGTGAGTGATAGGAAAGGAGACGTCAAAATATGGTCAGATCAACAATATTTTGTATTTTTCATAAAAATCTTATTTCTGTAATGTTTTCTGTTAAAAAGGGCTATAAAATGACATACTGATGCAGAAATATCACTTATAAACCAGTTTAATGTTAGTTTAATGTTAAAATTTGAAGCTGCCATAGACAAGTCCCGATTATTTTACACTAGCAAAATGACATCATGCAAAGCAAATGAAAAATGAATTAACAATGTTATTTCAGCCTGCTATGCTTGATACTCAAACATGCTAAAAAAATAAAAGCATGTTGTTAAAACATCTATTACTCACTAATCAAAATCTTATTTAATAAAATAAAATAACTATTAGTTTTAAAGCTGAATAATGGTCCTTTTGCACATATGAAAACAACATCCTTTGACATTTGGTTTTATTCTCTACCTCTCCTATTTTAAGATATAAACAAAGCAGTCCAATGGACAGCTGCTGATGTTTTTTTAAAGTAACATTTTGTTTTTCTAAATACTAACATAATGAAATTGATGAGATCCAGGAGAAATGTTTATGTTGTCACAACAAAAATTTCCAAAAAGTAGGTCACTCAATGAGATCCATTTGTACCAAGTTATATGGTAATCCATCAATATATGAGTAAGTTATAGCGCAGACACAAGCATGTGCACTCTGACTTTTAAATGTCTCATGTGACCTTGACCTTTGAGGTATGGACCCAGGTCAAGGTCACTGCACAACGACTAAATGAGGACAACATTTGTACCAAGTTATATGGTAATCCATCAATGCATAAGTAAGTTATAGCGCAGACAGGAGCATGTGTACTCTCACCTTTAAATGTCTCCTGTGACCTTGACCTTTGAGGTATATCCCCAGATCAAGGTCACTGCACATTGACTCAATGAGGACAACATTTGTATTGTACCAAGTTATATGGTAATCCATCAATGCATAAGTAAGTTATAGCCCTCCCCACACTGTGGCAGGGGATTAATCAAAGGACCTAAAGATCAAAAATACAAGAAATAAATCCACCACTACCTAAAACTATGGGTCAAAGTTGTTTGATCATATAATATAAAATTTGTGACTTCTGATGAAGCTGCACCAAATTGGGGCACCAAAGTTTTGATGCAAAATTGTGTTGCTTTAAAGATTGAATGTATGGGATTTCACTAAGTAGTTTTGAATAATTAATGTAATGTAACTTTTAAGAAAATATTGGTTCTTTCTTTTTTCAAGCTCATTTATGAATAATTTATTATTATTTTCAAATTTTAGCTATTTTATGATCTTATCAAATTGATGTGTTGATTAAACCAAAATTGCTGGATTCTATTTGCATAAAATTATGAGTGTACAAGCCTATTTCATATATGAAATGAAAATTACAGATTTTATGAAATGAATGGAATACTGACCCTTTAAAGATCTATGCATTTTGACAATTGACTAAAAAGGCAATTTTTCAGCCGGCAAAAAAAAGTTTTCATCTTTGTCATAGGTTTTTAGCTCAGACCAGAAGAGCTTATGTGCATCCATGCGTCCGTGCGTCTGTAAACAATTGCTTGGGAACACGATACAGTCTGCAGTTTTGATTGTATCTCGATGAAACTTGTACAGTATCTAGATATCCATTAGAGCTGGGTTCCTTTCGAAAACCAGCCAGATCCGCCCATGCATGCCTAGATTATGGCCCTTGATAGTATAAAAAAATGCTATTGTGTAAACAATTGGTTGTGAACACGATACAGTCTTCAGTTTTGATTGTATCTCAATGAAACTTGTACAGTATCTAGATATCCATTAGAGCTTGGTTCCTTTCGAAAACCAGCCAGATCCGCCCATGAATGCCTAGATTATGGGCCATGAAAGTTTTAAAGAAATGCTTTCTATGTTTAGCCAGGTCTGCATGATCGAATTCTATTTTTAGCCAAGTTTACATGTACATGTAAATTCAAGTCTAGAGTTAAGGGAGATAATTTGCAAGTCTAGGATTTTTGGAGACAATTTGCTTTTTGCTTCTGCATTTGATTTTGTGAATTACTCTGCCTTGTTCTTGTTGAAAGCCCAAAGGCCATTTTTTAGCTTTAATTTCTGTAGTTAGTGCATTCATCTTAACAAAATTGGTTGTGAATGTTTAAGTTATGCACCTGGTGTCATTACTGGCCACACCCAGGGTTCACAGGTTTGGTAAACATAAATCTGGAAAGGTTTGAAAATCTTTTTGTGTGTTCGTGCATCCATCTCAGCACAATTGATTGTGAATGTTTGTTCAAATTGATCAATGTTGTCCTAGGATGCGCTTGACTTTGACCTTTTGACCAACTTTTTTTAACTTTTAAAACTACAGACATTTTTACTATGAGTACAGTTTTGAAAGCATTTTTTTTTGTCAGATGACTTTTACTTGGCACATATTAAAATAGTTCATGCAACTAATCTGCTTACAATACTTTCTGGGCTCAGATGTTGAATGTGCTACGTTTTCAGGTAACCCAAACACAAAACATAAACTATATGTCTGTTGCCTATTACCCATACATACATGCTCTGGATTGATATGACCACAAAAGCCATGCCAGTAGAGCATAGGCCCTTTTGGGCCTCTTGTTAGTTAATATCATGATTTTTTTATATTTTATTTGTACCAAAAATATGATACTTTAAAAAATGTATTGCTATTTAAGGCAACTTGGAATTAAAAGGCCAACACTGTCGAATAATGCTATTGTTATAAATATATGTATGGCTAAATAATAAGGCATGCATAATTAAAATGCCAAAACATTTTCAAAATTTGATTACCAAAGTAATTTGTGCGTGCCACAATCAATTATTGCTTGACAGTTTCCTTAGTTATCATTCCAGCCCAAATAAGTGGTATTTTATTGATGATTTTTTTTAAACAAGCCAATTTGTGTTAAAAAGCTTGTGGTAGTTAAAAAGAACATATAACAACACATTATAATGTGTAGAGATATTGTAATCAATTACCAAAATAAAAACATTCATAAATAAATCAATGACATATTATTTTTTAAATAAATAAATAAATTTAATCAAACTCAAAACTATCTAACTCATGAATGAACCTATCAAACAATCAATCATAAATGTATTATAACAGTGACCATTTTGGAGCTGGAATTAAGGGGGCATTCTCAGCTTTGGCGAGTTCAATTGTTTATATTTAGGAGAAAAAATATAGATAATGGGTTGAATTAGGTATCATGAAATCTTCTCATTGCCCAACTACCTTATAGCAAAAACTGTTCACAAAAAGGGTAACTTTCTTTTAAAGTTATTATCTTCCAACAGCCACAACCATTTTCAAAACAATAACAACAAGCATTCAAATGTTGACAACTTTCGTTTAAATTGTATTTATATCTTACCCTCTCAGAAAACTGTGTACCATTGTGTAACGGATGTGGTCCCCTATTACAAAACCCAGAGTACCTGCTGTTTAAGCACTTATTTTATTTTTATCTTTTATACGCCTGTTTATAGAACGTGACCTATTATAGTTTCACTTGTGTAGTATGGACCGGCGGGCATCCAGTAATTGTTGTCCGATCAATATCTTTAAAAGCATTTGTCCAATCATCACCAAATTTGGTTAAAATGTGCATTATTATTATGAGGCATGATGTCTTGAACATGTTCAATAACCAGCCATATCACTGGAGTCTCTTGAAGGTTAACGTTCGTTAATTATAGAAATTACCTAAAATCGGTCTTATCAAATTTGGTCAGAATGTGTATGGACATAATATCTTGGAAAAGTTTGATAACAAATCATATTGCTAATGTCACTCTAGAGTTTTACTTTAGATATTTGACCCTCAAATTGGCAAAAACTGTATTAACAGTGTCCACTCTCTAAATTTGGCTAATGTACAACCAATTTTCACTAAAGTTGGTGTCCTAAAAATAGGAAGGCCATATTTTGTGACATTTGGCACTTTTGTTTATTTTCTAATATACTTTTTAACCAGTTTTCCATTGAAAACCAGGTTATTAGAATGGGGATGTTGTTCAGGGCATGCCAGCGTCAAACATGAGTCAGTTCCGCCCAATAACTTAATTAAGCTAGTTTACTATTATATTAATAATATAAAGTTTATGTCTTAACTTATCACCTTAATATGTTTTACTAAATCTTCAGATATATTTTACATTTTAATACATTTGGACCAGCTTACGGACTGAGGCGACTGAAATCATGAAATGTCTTCATGAATCATATGTTCTTTTCATTAAGTAATTAGCAGTAAGAAAAATAAAATAAACTGATTCAGATCCTTTTCAGACCAGGTACAGCCATACAGTTGAGCTATTAGTAACAAGAAAACTGTGTTTTATTGCAGAATAAAGCCTAACTTAGGGGACACCATATATGTCAAAGCCAACCATTTATTTTCACAAAATTTCCTTTTAAAGCCATGCAAAGGTTTCAAAGGTTTCCTGTAACTCCCAGAATTCTGTATTTCTGCAATTAATTGCATTTCATGGTTTCTATTACACTTCTCTCAGTTTGATTTATGTAGCATTGATAGGAGTCCCTCTTTGTTAATATCAACCAGACATTTATAAAAAAAGCCCTTAACTCTTACATGTAATATGTCAAGAGTATTAGCTATGATGTATATTTGTCTTTAGGGCTAAAATTGAAGTACAAATTAATTTGCTATCAATCACTGATAAGCAGAGAAAATATATTTTTCCCAGTTGCCTATTTAGTTGAGCAGGTCAATTGCATGCTGACAAGATTTTATTCACAAAAATTCATTAGCTTGTCTTTCCTTTGTGCAGATCTGAACTTGTTTCACAATGCACACCATCTTGAATTTCATAAAAAATCTTTGCAGCCTTTTTCATAAAAGTGCATAATTAGATTGCGCAGCTATATGCAGATATCAGTGTTTTTTCCCCTATTTTTGTTGTGTGTTCTAATTGGCAGGTCACACACCATACAGAGTTGGTCACACTACATTAAGCTGCACTAATTTGAGCTTTGATTCACCATGTGATAATGTCAGAACTTAACAAAGACAATAGTTATTACCATATCATAAGTTAATGTTCTACCTAAGAAAAATGTGTTTATACTAAATTATTTTAACTTGATTTTGATAAAAGCTGAAAGCTTATAGAATCATGCTTAGCATACCCCAGTTCAGCTGTCCATTTTGAAAAGTCATAGGAAAGTTTTAGTGGATGGGATCGAATCATTGACCTATTGGATGAAAGACGGACACCTATACCATTAAACCACTCTCACCATGTTTGGGTATTTTACTTAAAAGTTTATTGAAAGTGATTTATTCTTTGATCAGAACTGAATAAACCATGTAAATAAACTTTAATCCCTGTTTATTCCATAATTCTGGTTACCAGGCAAGTATTTTCAACATCAAGGAGAAAAAAAACTGAGATAAAACTTTGCTGACATAGCCTGACAACAAGTTGACACACTTGGAAACAGGAAATGAAACTCTTCAAAAAGGAGATCTGTTGAGTTGGGGGTTTTCAACTGGAGATAGAAATGGACCATTGCAGGTAATCTTAAGGAGACTGAGCAAAAACCACTCCAAAGTGTTGATAATGGATATAAAGTCACTTGGTGTCAGTCTGGTGATTTTCACCATAGGGACATAAATTTTAAGAAAATTAAAGCTCCACTTATTTTCAGCGATAATGAAACCCTTATTATTTTCATTCTACAAGTGAATTCAAAAAGTGGGGTTTACAATGCCAGAAGGCAAAATTTTAAAGTTTGAATTAAGTTATCCTCTATGATTAAGTTTTTTTTGTCTTGGATTTAAAACATTTGTCCTTGCCAGCATTGTTGTATTTGAGTACCACACTTGACTGGTCAAATTAACAACCAAAAAAACATCAAATCAAACATTTTTACTTACCAATTATTTACTTGCAATATAGTTAATCCTGTATCTTGTGCTAGTTGTTTCTTTTGTTCTTCTGATGGATATGGATGCTGAAAAAGACAAAAGGCAGAAACATTAAAACATTATAAAAAAATGTCATCAGTTGGAAAAAATACATGACAAAAGATTTGACAGATATTAAACCTGTTGGATTTGATAATGTTGTCCCAGGATTCTGATGCAGTCCCATTAGCTTTGCTTTCATTCCAAGGTCCAACATGGTTATATCTTTAAATAGTTGCTATGGAAACCTTTCAAAGAAAATGAGAAATGCAATCTTGTGGAAAAGATGAAAATAAGTCAGGAAGTCAGGAAGAGGAATTTTCAGATACCAGGATACTGGCCATATTTGAAAAGTTGGAATAAATTTAATCAATGCTTTGTGGAAAAAAACAAGGCTTGTATGATCTATTGGGAAGAGGAAGCAAACTAAACACCGGCAAAATAACATTTAGTCCCCAAATTGATCGCCTGAATGCTGCCGCACAGAAAGTAGTTTTAACAGGAACTTGACAAACATCAAGGTAGAAAAAAAGAGATTTAATGTCATACTGAACCTTATTTCTTCGAAAATTCTGAAAAACATTCAATGGTGAAATATTTTCTTCATGTGTGATTTATTGCTATCTTTTAATAGTTGCTTGCATACATTCTGCATATAGCAGTGTAAGTGTTAAATGATGAAATGTTTACACAACAAAAAGTGGGTGCAATTCTGAATGACGATCCAAGCAATACATCAAAGAATGTTTAATTTGCGACATGCCATAGTTATTTTTTCAGCTTCTGCTTTTGCTGTCTGGCAGATTACATCCAACCAGGAATATTGGTCCCCACCAGAAACTCCTAGTATGGATTAGCATCATTAAAACTTAAGATCAATATTTAAAACAAAAGTCTGGGAAGAATAAATCTTGGTTTAAGTAGTAGAAAATCCTTAGATCTTGTAATTTTAAAAACAATGAGAGAAAGTCTGCTTTTTTTTCCTTTGTGTGTTGATGATACAATTGTATGTAAAAATTAATTATTCATTTAGTATATAAAGGAGTGGAATTCCATGCTGCATAATGCAGCAGCAGGGAACCTCGCAAAAGGAAGCAAATCTCATTTATTATTCTAATGAAAAGGTTGTTTAGACATCTATGTTTCTAATTGGCTGATTAAAGGATAAAAGCATGCAAACAAGCCAATCATCCGATGCTCTCTGTTACCTTTGAGTTTTCATTGAACCAGCTAACTACATCAACTATTCTTTTGATTTCTGCAATGTATTTCAGAACACAGATCACTGGCCCTTTCATTTTGGTAAAATATGATCTTTTATGAGTTAATTTAGAGCAAATCAAAACACATTTTCTGCCTTTAGTTGTATTTGGAATCATGTAAATGTTTCGTTTGGTATTACCTTGTATCTTTTATTTAGGTTGTGTAGAATTTCATTTACTTTGAAAATGTATTTTTTCTCTAAGTTGTGAGGGCTGTAATCAGGGGCGGATCCAGGAATCAACGTTAGAGGGGGCGTAGCTTAGGGGCGCAACCTTTTGACCTGCACCCCTCCCTCTGAACCGAAAGTGTATGGCATAAACTGTTTGCATATGGATTGGGGGTTAAGCAATCAAGAAAAAATAACAATTTGTAGTTGGAAATTATGCATTATTGGCGTATTTTATTATTTTTTATCTCCTAAATTGACATAAAAAGTAAACTTTGACGATTTTAGAGGGGGCGCGCGCCGGATGCGCCCCCCTCTAAATCCGCTAGTGGTAATGATAATCTTTCATAACTTGTAAATCAGTAGAATATAATTACGATGGCTTTTTAGTGAGAAAGGTAAATAATTGATCTCAGGTCTGATGGCCAAGTCATAAAGGGAGTTAATTCAATTAGATTCTACAGGGAGCTTATAGTTTCATCATTTGTTTAATTAGTTTATAGATGGGAGAAAGAGTTGTGCTTTATAGTCAATGTGAAAATCTAAATTACAGTCTCTAGAGAACATGGGACATAGTTTGGCAGTCACTGCACCATTGTTTGTAATTCGGAAAATGCAACGTTCAGAGATTGGGAGCACTGTCCTCTATTGTGCTGTATTGTCCAGAGCATAGACTTCTAGTTACGGAATTAAGGAGACAGCTTGGAGTGTCCCAGGGGAGAGAGAAATTATAGATCAACATTGATTAACCCACCATGAACTGTTCCTATCCACACAGTCCTGGTCAATAACACTGCAAAATCTTGCATATCAACTATAAATTTGTATTTAATGATAAAAGATGAGAATATTTTTAGGTATAGCTACACATGCATGTAATCGGTGTGCTTTATAATGGTGAGTCTTTAAACACCGTGGGTAGGGGGGGGGGGGGGGGGGGGGGAATAAGAATTAAGCTATATTGTATAAGGAAAATGTTGTTGTTTTCTAGTTTTGAAGATACTGAAACAATCTTATCTAGAATCTGATATCTAAAAATGGAATTGGATACAACTGTCAATAATTAAAAAACACCCATTGTTCATTTCTTTCATTTTTCCAATAATGTTCCTAACCAAACTGAGTTTTGTGGTTCATTAACTGATAGGAAATGAAAGGATACAATTTTGAAAATAGATACTCTTGTTGAAAGGAGATAGGAAAAGGTCTAGAGGCTCCCATGATGCAAAGCACAGGAAGTAAATGAACATGACTGCTGGACTGTGTTTGCTTTGTCAATTGAGCTGGTCATTTTGACACTGGACAGTTAACTGACCATATATTAGGAGCCGATCAGGTGCCAAGACATGAGTTTAATGATAGACCTTGTCAGGAGAGGTGATTGTGTTGTCCCAGGGGAGGCTGCACTTGTCATAGGCTGACACCAAGTGCAGCACATTATGGTTCTCTGAGGCCACTTAGTTAGCTTGAAATGCAGTCCCCGCATTTTGATTAAAAAAAAATCAGATATGTTAAAAGTGATGTGTAGAGAAATATTTCAATTTGACAGATAGACATTCACTAGACCATATAGTCACTGAAATAATCAAATAACATGAGCAAACATTTCAAGTACCTGCAAAGTTTTGGCCGGCTGTAGACAAGCCTATTTGTCTTGTTAGGACAAGACAGTCATGATGGTACTTGAAGGAAGGTAACACATGATGAGTTATTGTCAATTTGTAACCAATCTTATTTATTTACCATTATTAAACTGATGGTTTTATGTGCAATTGAGGCAAAATATCCCTTTGACCTTGAAAGGTCAAGAATTGAGAACAATTGTAAGAGTTGCTTGTCATTATGGGTTAAAGCTATTCAAAGTCAGTTTTATAACTGGAGACATAAAACCTGATCAAGTTGGAGACTATAATAATTTCAACCGCTTGGTATTGTCAAATTATGCAATTCATTGTATATCGGAGACTATAAAAGTTATGGCGTGTGTTACATAGATTTTCATAATTTTATATGAACTTTAAGTATCCATGAAGTTCAATAAATGTATGAGGAGCACACTAAGGTTTGAAAAGGCTGCACAGGAAGCTGTGTTGGAACTTTTCAGTCATTCATATATATTGAAAGAAACTCAGGTCTGCCGATATTTCCTTATTTAGAGCACATTTGAAAAGCCGAGAGTCAGAAGATGCATCAATTTTAAATATGCTCGAAGAAATGAAAATGGGGCTTAAAATGGACAACTACAAATGTATTGGGGCATTTTGTGGCCTTTAAATAGTGTAATTTTGCTTCAGTGATCCTTGACATGGACTCTTGAAAGGGGCCAAGTAGGGTCAGGGGCATGATGATTATAGAGGATTGATTGAAATTGTAAGACAGTAAATGTCCCCCTGTGAAAGGGTAATTTGAAAAGTGACTTTGTTAATTGGGAAATAATGTGAGAACCATGGGGTTTCTCCTTTTTCTGGACAATGGTGAAAGCTTGACCACTATCAGCCTTTACAAGTCATCACTATTTATGGGTATCCTTGTTTTGTCTGATTTATGGCAGTTTCTCATGGATAATGCAAAAATTATCAATTAATGGCTGAGCATGACTCCTCTGTATTGCATTTTTATAAATAAGATTTTAAAGTAAGAGATGAAACTGCATGGACAATGTGTTTTTTTTCTAGTTGTAAAAACAAATAAGTTCTTCAACAGAGTGTCATTTAATAATCTAAATGAGGTTTTATTTAAATGAGCAATTTTTCATTTCTGTCAATTTTGAGGAATCTTAATAATTCATTATGTCATAACTTGCAAATCAAATTGTCTGCAGATGTAATGCCCACATGCTTGATATTAGACAGCATGCAAAAAGGTATTTTTAAGGTTAAAAGTGTTTAATAGAAGGTTAATGCAAATATGTGTAAACTGGTTTATGCTTAAATGTACCGGCTTACCGAAAATCTGCAGTTTAGGAGGAAATAAATTCTGAAGATTTCCTAAATGAAATTTATGGCCAAATAAGATGACTTGGCATATTAGCAATATTTAACAAAAACTTGAATGCCATCCAGAACACTGATGATATTTAAATATTTGTTTATTTCATTTGATAAGGGAAGATGTTTGTATGCTAACTTGCAATAAATGTCAGTTTTTATGATCAAGTTTGCAGGTTTTTGTCAAGTTTTATTTCACATTGACTTTCCATGACATTTTTGTTGTAATGTAAGTACAATTTCGCCAGACAATAGGTTGATAGAGGCCCTCTGTGCCAGTGCATTTTTCCTGTGCAGGATGGTCGAAGATCAATGGTGCATTTCTTAGGCAAACACCACCAAGTCTGCGGTACTTTAAACTGTCTATTGAAGTATATTGTTATGATTTTTTATTACCTTTTTATCTTTTTATGGACTTTTACTGAATTTCGCCATTCCATTTCTATTTATTCTGGTAAACTTTGATCTTAAAATCTCATAAGCATTTATTTAGAAAATCGAACTTGAAGATACATGATTGTCTTAGACAGTTGGGAACATGCATTGGGTTCTTAGACAGTTGGGAACATGCATTGGTTCTTATATACCAGTGCTTACAAATACATGATTGTCTAAGACAGTTGGGAACATGCATTGGTTCTTATATACCAGTGCTTACAAATACATGATTGTCTAAGATAGTTGGGAACATGCATTGGTTCTTATATACCAGTGCTTACAAATACATGATTGTCTTAGACAGTTGGGAACATGCATTGGTTCTTATATACCAGTGCTTACAAATACATGATTGTCTAAGACAGTTGGGAACATGCATTGGTTCTTATATACCAGTGCTTACAAATACATGATTGTCTTAGACAGTTGGGAACATGCATTGGTTCTTATATACCAGTGCTTACAAATACATGATTGTCTAAGACAGTTGGGAACATGCATTGGTTCTTATATACCAGTGCTTACAAATACATGATTGTCTTAGACAGTTGGGAACATGCATTGGTTCTTATATACCAGTGCTTACAAATACATGATTGTCTTAGACAGTTGGGAACATGCATTGGTTCTTATATACCAGTGCTTACAAATACATGATTGTCTAAGACAGTTGGGAACATGCATTGGTTCTTATATACCAGTGCTTACAAATACATGATTGTCTTGGACAGTTGGGAACTTGCATTGGTTCTTATATACCAGTGCTTACAAATACATGATTGTCTTGGACAGTTGGGAACATGCATTGGTTCTTATATACCAGTGCTTACAAATACATGATTGTCTTAGACAGTTGGGAACATGCATTGGTTCTTATATACCAGTGCTTACAAATACATGATTGTCTTAGACAGTTGGGAACATGCATTGGTTCTTATATACCAGTGCTTACAAATACATGATTGTCTTAGACAGTTGGGAACATGCATTGGTTCTTATATACCAGTGCTTACAAATACATGATTGTCTTAGACAGTTGGGAACATGCATTTCATGGTTCTGTTCTATGCACCATCCCCACATTAACATTTAATGCCTGCTAGAAAATCATCAATGGTGGCTTGGATTATACTTTATTTCCTAACAGGCCTTTATTTTGACAGGTGTAATGCCAGAGGATATGTATTTGCTTTGAGAATAAAGAGATACTGCATTCTAGTTACATTTTGACATACCCAACAGAATGTTGTTTCATTTTCTGTCAGCTCTGGGCTATTAACATCGCTGTTGTTTCTTTCATTTCAGGACTGGGAGGGGGGGGGGGGTTGTATTTGAAATGTTGTGGATAGACCTAAATTAAGAAAATTAAAGTACTAATGGAATAAATGGTAGGTACTTACAGTTAAATGTTGAAAGAGCCATGCTCTCATAATATTTGTAGCTACTTTTGGGAATATTCCCCGTTTTTTTTGCCGTTTGGGGTTTCGGTCTTCTGAGTCCTCATCCGCAGTTCCTTCCCCTGATCCCACACTGTTATCCAAACAGTCCCCTGAAAATAAAAATATGTAGAAATTATTATTTATTTGAACTAAAATTAGAGATTTCAAACCATTTTATACCGCAATATTTGAATTTTTTTTTTTTGTCAACAAATATTTAAATGTTTTTCATCTAATTAGATAAACAATTATCTAATACTTACTTTAAATATATTTTTTAATGATGGGTTCAAGCATGAATGTAATTAAAAGATAGTTATTTAAATGGAATATGATATTTAAGTATTAAGTCAAACAAATAAAATTTGTATAATTTGTTATAATATTTAAGGTGTTATAAAAGACTCAAGATTTTTGAGTATAATCTAATAATTGCCATTTCTTAAAAACTTTCATTACACAAATTTTATAAAATTTGTCAAGAGCTTACAGAGTTACCTCCCTGTGCTTAAACCATTTTATGTCTGCATAAAGCCGTGAAAAAAAATCCAAAATATTTCTTACTTATGTCTCAAAAACACACACCAAATCCACTGCAAAATACCATTTGCTTTCATGTAAACATTGGGTAGATGGAATACTCATGTTTTTTAGCGATAAGTTACTCAAAGATTGCTAATGTTTCTGAGTCTGGTTGATTTTTTAAACAGATACACCAGGGCTGGTTCAAGAAGTGACCTGTTTTTGAACGCCAATAGTTCACATCAACACTTTAATGCTCAACTCACATTTCTTACCCATTGAATAGGATAATTATGATAAAACTTGGCTGGAATTTAAACACATGTGTTAAAGATTTTAGTTTTTATTTCAACAGATGCCTCAATGTTCCATTGCCTATAAAAAGAAGTTTTGATGATGACAAAGATCAAGTTTCAGGTGTTGGTTTGCTGCTGTCCCCTTTTTTCATTTATTAAGCATTTATTTCAGCATTGAAGAATATATCATGTTTTTACTCATAAAAATTGTGATGGACAAAGCAATGGTTTAGAGTTACATATATTTGGGTAGTCTAGTGTAGAAAACCAACAAAAACTTGCATTAATTTATGTTTAATGACAAGATTTAGGCTAATTTGATATGTATCAAAAACCTTAAGGCTTTTTGTGACAACCCAAAGGATATGACTGTCACAAAGGATAACTCTGCAATATGACAAGTTTATTTTTGAACGATTTTTATCCCTAGAGTTATGATACACTTTTGTTTTTATTCACAAATGAAGCAGATTTTACGATGAAACTGATTCATATCAGACTGTAGGCAAAATGAGACAAATTTGATTGATGGACTGGCGATTTCATAACAATATTTTTCCAATCATCTTTGAGATTCAATTTGTGAAAGTAATTGGCAGGGAACAATTGCAAATTAATTACACCAATCGTGGAAGAGCAGCTATCCAAAAAACCACCATGGTCCATGATCAGTCCCATTTTCCTGTGATTTAATAATAAGAAACAAAAAATGCTCCTATTCCACTTGTTTCGAAATCATTTATCCATTTTCTAATTGAATGAAGTCTGATCTTGTCCTTGCTGAAGTAGGAAAAGGGTAAAATATGATGGTTCATTTTACAGATGATTTCTCCTTTATTCTTTGTAAGGAAATATGCAACACAAAAGTAATTCGCCAATTTGCATGTCTTGGTGGTAGTTTGTATTGCCTGCATTGAGTGGCACCAGTTTGGCATCAAATATAGCATGTAATGTGTTCATCACATTGCTTCAAAGAAATGTGTTCATATAGAAAAGTAAAAAGAAATTTCAGCTGAATGTTGATTAGAGAAGGGGATAATGTAATTACAGTTTCATCTCAATTGGGTCATTGTCTCCCGTCTAAATAGCAGGTGTTGAACTGGGCAATGCATATTGGCAAATTTTGCCTTATACAGTGTTTTTAATTATGATTGCTTGGAATTACTATGGATTTTGGCATATGGCTACCCTTCAGTTGATGATATTAATGTTTCAGAATGTCTATGTCTTCTCAAAGTCGATGAAGCTGTACTTCAAATTACTTCTTAATGGCATTTGGAAACACTTATATCAGTTTCCATATTAGTTAAACACTCGGTATAATATACACAGACATTCTCCATTTTAATATCTGCATTTTTGAAAAAATTATTCTCCATTATAAGGATGCTCAGAAATGAAAATAGTATCCCTCCTGCCAAACAAAGCTTTAATTTGTTTTTGTATAACTTGCTCTTCACTACTTTGAAAAGATGAAAGAAAAAGAATTCATCAAAAGGACAAACAGAACAGAAAACATTTTTGGTTATTAAAGAAGTTTAGGAATATTAGCATTTCTTAATCAATTAATTTTGCTCCAAGATTCTCAGTGATCATAGGGATTTGCAAGTTCAAACAAAACCCAAGAAATCCTGAGATGGTTCATTTAAACAGGATTGGAAATTTCATTCCCTCATTAACTTTTTCATGCCCAAAGACATGGAAAATGAAAAGCACACTTTTAATGCAAAGTACATGAACTATTTTAGCATGGGTCTGATTTTAGCTAATGAATATTGCTAATTATTCAGATTTTTTTAAAATAAAATAGTCACAGTTTCATTAGAAAATGCATTTATTTTTATAAAACAATGATAAAAAAGTTTTCTTCAGTTCATGGCATTTTTCAGTAAACTTGTGTTGCATCTTCAAAAGAATAGAAACTACACATTTTGGTTATTATACTTATCTTATATGTGCAGTATATTAAAGGGATTACACACCAGATGATACAATTGCAAGAAAAAAAGAAAATTATCAAAAACCTACATAAAATTGATTTTGTTGTGTACAACGCATTGAATGTTGCTTACTGATGTACCACATAGCTAACGACACATTTATCTTTCGCAGTTTTTGCATATTTTTCAAATATAAAAATTTACTAGGGTATGTCTTTAAATCAGTAAGTTTAAAAATAATGTTGCTATATTTATCGACACTCATTACTTGACTTTCACATGCTTTATATACAAACAACATAGCTTCCCTAGAGGATGGACAGTGCAAGGAAGTGAAAAACTGCTGAAAAACAACAAAGACAAAGAGCCCAACAGATTAACATCGGTGATGAAATTGATGATGGAAGTTTTGAAAGGAAGCTCTTTTCATTGCCACAAATGACAAAGCCTTGGCTTGGCTAAAATGTTTATTGTCAGGTAAGTGGGTGAAACGATCACTGCAAGATGTTTGGAAAAAACATTCTGCGCTATTTTTAAACAGGGATACTCAGCTGAGACAACATGTGAGACAACATGATTGCTGCGTATGTTCTTTAAATCATGTAAAATGATGTATTATTGGCTACATTCTAGCGCACATTGACAATTCCAGGCTTGTTAATGATTTTGAGACCATCTTGTATCTAGTCCCTTTAAGAAGTATAAATAGATAGTTAATTTTCTATAAGCTTACATGAGTTATACATATTTCAAACAATGATATAGAAAATAAAACATTTCCAGTATGCAAAATAATAATACTTATACTTCTTTCATATGTCAAACAAATAGATATTTTCAACAGATTAATATTTAAATGTTAGAAGATGCAATCCATTACAATAATCAAAAATAAAATGACAAGTGAAAAAGTTTATTCAGTTGAATTAAAATTTATTATGCCTCCCTGTGAAGAAGAGATTGCTTTGCACATGTCGGTCCATCCGTCTGTCCGTCTGTCAGTAGACCAAAGCTTGTCTGAGTGATAACTCGACAATTCCTTGGCCGATAGTCATCAAACTTGACATTGAGGCTGGGCCTGACCAGTAGATGACCCCTATTGATTTTAGGGGTCATCTGGTCAAAGATCAAGGTCACAGTGACCTTGAATGCTAAAAGGTTGTCTAAGTGATAAATATACAATGCCTGCACCCAAGGCCCTCAAACTTGACTTGCAGGATGGGCCTGACCAGTAGATGACCCCTATTGATTTTAGGGGTAATTGGGTCAAAGGTCAAGGTCGCAGTGACGTTTAACGCCAAAAGGTTGACAAAAGTTCTCCGAGTGTTAACTCAACAATGCCTGGATCATGGTCATCAAACATTACATGGAGGCTGGGTCTGACCATTTAAATTACGTCATATTTACTTATTCCCTGCTGCTAAGAGGATACATGTTTATCTGCAAAAATCAGTCATTATCTGAACTTGATTAAAATCTGTACCTATGATCCTCACACTTCGAACGGTCATAATCTTAAAACTGCCTTAAAGGCACCCAATGTCAAATCAGCTGTCATTTCGGTTCATGCATATTTCATTCAATTGCCCAAATATTCCAGACAACATGGCGCTTAGGGGTGCATAATGTTTGACAAACATCTCTTGTTAAAGTATAACCTTATTAAAGGAATTTCAAAATAATATCATATATATTATGTCTTTACATGTTACATTTGGAGGAAAGTGTTAATTAATGTATGTATTTTGCCGTTAACTTTTTAATATATAGTAAGATAATTTTCAGATAGTATTTATGTTATGGGTTGAGGGAAGTTCAGTGAATTTCATAATATCTGGGCTATGCCAATAATATCGGTTTATGTTTGATTTCTAAAATTCATGATGTATTGGACATTCTAAGAGAAAATGAAATTTGTCCTCCAGAGTGTTACAAAGTTGACATTTTCTTTCATTTCTTGGAATCATGTGTGGTTCATGCCATCCTCTCATTTCTATTTCTAGTCTTTGGGAAGATACCCTTAGCCTTGATAGAGCAGAGCATTGCTGTGATGTTTATTCTGGATATTGTCTAGGTACAATTGGACATAATGAATAGTTTTATATCTCAAGTTTATCCTGTAAATTTCAATGAATATGTTGCATGCATTTTCTTCTTTGTTTGCACATATATGGAACAATGTAATTAAGACTGCCTCACGGCACTGCTATAGCCAGAATATATGTAAATGTCTATAACTAAGCACTGACAAATTTATTTCAAGACATAATTATATTCAATGTGTGATTTTCAAATGACCTAATGAACATCAAAATTTATGCTTTATAGTTAGATTATGGTTTCATTAACATTCATTACCTTTGGTATCTACTGAGTAGTCCATTCTTTATTATGCAATTAATTTTCCAAAGATTAACATTTCAACATGTACCACCAAATATGAAATGACCACAGCCACTAGCCTGTATAACTGACAAAATAATCTGGCAATAATGTTTTTAATGAATACAGGGCTAGTGTAAGCTAATGACATAATTATGGTGCATAATAGCCTAAATGGGGAGGGGTCCACACTTATTTCCAGGGGCCCAAATCTCACCACTCCTTATTCCGCTGTGAGTGACAGTTTTTCCGGACCCCTCTGGGGTGCTGGTTGGATGTCACCAGCAGCTGACAAGTCATTATCTCCACTTTCCAGGGGTTCCTAGTCCATGTTCAGAAACCTTGCATGCCAAATATTATACAATCAATGGAGCTGACTTTTTATAACTTTATATGCTCATTTCAAATTGCTTGCCTTTTTTAAAGGTATCATTAAGCTGTGCAGTTTTCAGATGCATACTGTGGTTTGTGATGAGCTCCTATAGGTGACTGACTGGTTAAGAATGTCAGTTATTTTCTTTGGCAATGTAAAGTTTTTTCGTGGCAGATACATGCTGAGCTTCTATGCATTTGGTGTCATTGGTTTAAATTTGAAATGCGGGTGTATATTAACTAAAGTGAATAAACTTTGGCCACTCTATTTGTCATTGTCCATTCTGTTGCAGAAACTGCTGGCCCTTGTTGTAATGGTCAGTTCCTTGCTGGCTGCTGCGCTGTTGGGAATGGACTGTGTATTGATCACCTTAATTGTAAGCTGACATAGAAATGCTGGACACTTCTCACCCCCTGACAGCCCAAACATTGGAGAAACACTCTGAATGGTCATTTTAGTGAGAAATGGCCACATTTTAACAACACTTGTCTCCATTTGAGATTCCCCATGGTCCAAATCGTGTATTTTGTCATTGCCTAGCTTTAAATGGTCATTAAATCAGTTTTCAGCTATCATTTTCTACAGCTCATTCCTTTCAGTCCTCTGCCCATTTTCTAGCATTGATAGAAAAAATATTGAATTTTTGTAAGGTTTTTAAATGCCTGACTTTTGTATGTAGTAATTACATTGTCATTGTTTTGAACTAGATAAGAAAGTGTCGGTCATGATGGATGGAATAAATAACTACATCAAATCCCAATTAAAAAGCTTCACTATGTGAAGTTAGTCATAAGAAAAGCCTTTTCTGTTAAAAACAAGAGCACCGGGAAACGGAGCATTATACGCCCGAAGAAGATTCGGCTTGAGGTCTTTAATAAACATTTAGGTTATGCTAGTATACTGCTTACTAAGTTTAAAAGTAGCAGGACTTGGAAAGTGCTCACAACACATCCGTTTAATGTAGCAATAATTTGTATAAAGTTATCTAAAAATTGCTTTATTGGTTACAAAGTTGTGGCTAGGACACGTTTTCTAAAAATTCCTTTATTAGTAGTAACACAAAGTTGTGGCCTGGACACGGAATTGCTAACGCCCCCCAGTGAAATTAGCCTTTGAGGTACGGACCTGGAAAGCATGCTTGACAAATCCTTTTAATGTAGAGATGATTTGTATAAAGTTATTTGAAAATTGCTTTAGTAGTAACCCAGTTATGGCCTGGTCATGGAATTGCTAACGTCCCCCCCCATGATGATTCTGGTTTTTGAGGTACGGACCTGGAAATTGCGCCCGACACATCCTTTTAATGTAATGATGCTTTGTATAAAGATATTTGAAAATGACTTCATTAGTGACCAAGTTGTGGCCCGGACACGGATTTGCTAACGCACCCCCATGGTGATTCTAGTCTTTGAGGTATGGACCTGGAAATTGCGCGCGACACATCCTTTTAATGTAGTGATGATTTGTATAAAGTTATTTGAAAATCGCTTTATTAGTTACCAAGTTATGGCCCGGACACGGAATTGCTAATGCCCCCCAGTGAAATTAGCCTTTGAGGTACGGACGTGGAAAGCATGCTTGACAAATCCTTTTAATGTAGAGATGATTTGTATAAAGTTATTTGAAAATTGCTTTAGTAGTAACCCAGTTATGGCCTGGACATGGAATTGCTAACGTCCCCCCCCCCCCCATGGTGATTCTAGTGTTAGAGGTATGGACCTGGAAATTGCGCGCGACACATCCTTTTAATGTAATGATGCTTTGTATAAAGTTATTTGAAAATGACTTTATTAGTGACCAAGTTGTGGCCCGGACACGGATTTGCTAACGCACCCCCATGGTGATTCTAGTCTTTGAGGTATGGACCTGGAAATTGCGCGCGACACATCCTTTTAATGTAGTGATGATTTGTATAAAGTTATTTGAAAATCGCTTTATCAGTTACCAAGTTATGGCCCAGACACAGAATTGCTAACGGACGGACAGACGGACAGACGATGGAGGCCATAACATAATACGACCCTTCGGGCGTATAACAAAAACAGTTTAGTTGTAATTAAGCACATTTTTATGATTTAAAAAAAATGTTTTTCTGAAAAAGTAGTTTTTCCTGTTTTTCTAATAGTTAAATCTCTTCCCTATAACAAAGCTTAAAGCCATTTGTAAACATGCAATCAAGTTAATTGCACTAAAAATTCAAATATCAAATTAAAATGTAAATATTGAAGGCCATAATTTTTTATGACTTACTTTTTCAACATTTATTGCTAATTTATTTATACGCCCATAATAATTGTTATGACAAAGCAGACATTGCTACTTTATCTTTAATTTCCAGAAGAATCTTGTTTTTCCAGTACTATTTGGAAGATATTTAAAAAAAATGACCAGCCTTATAAGCATTCATAATAATTCCCTTACGTAGTTTCCTAGAGAGAAAACCTGCCTGCACCAGTATATTCACCCTTACAGATCTGGTTGTCATTAATTGCTCCCATTTCCTGGTTGCAAATTCTAGATTGATTCCTGTCACCTACAGACTGCCAGTTCACATCACAACATTTAGTTCCCCACTTAGCAAAAACCAATGTTTAATCAACCCTGTGGATTGCCCTTCCTTTAGCAAGGATGGTGAGGCCAAGTCTCACTATTATTCTGAACAGGCCTTCTTTGAATATATCTGCCATTTAAGGCTTTTGGGAAGACTTCATCTGCTGATATTTAATTCAGCATAAAATATACTATGAAGAATCTTAAAAACACAATGATTTTAATCGACAAGAATGTCTCTCTACTGATTTGTTTCTATTTCATAGTGCTATATTCCTTGGACAGTCGGTAAGCTAGCAAATCAATTAAGCATAAACCATTTATCAAAGAAATTTAATTATTTTCTCATATAATAGATTTATTACAATGAAATTTTATCATGCATGGGAAATCAGATTTGCATTCCTCACTACTGCAACACACTCTTGGAACTGTTTGTGTATAACTCCTAATTAGCCTTCTCTAGGGTAAGATGAACAACAATAAAACTCAACAAGTAAACTTCAAGTGCTGAATATTGCCATACAGGTCTTATTTACTGTCACCATTTGTTTCTTGGGTTCCCAGAGAAACTTTTAGATTATTTAGATTCTTTGGGGCACAATGAATTATGAGTTTGTCTTAATTCTTTTTACACACATTGCAGAAAATAGTATTGCAAAATTCAGAAAAAAATATACCTAGTTTTGGGAAGCTTTAGGAATTGTTAAAGTTGTGGTATTATCAAAACAAATAGTGTGAACTATTTTAAAAATGAGTTCGGTACAAATATCTTGAAATTGGTGATTACATTTCAAAAATAATGGAAGCAATTATTTCTTGGTTGGTTGTGGGAAACATTAATATTTTTTCTTATCGATGGATCTTTCCATTTCCAAATTTACAAAGAAATTATGGATTTATAGGAATACTTCAATGAAACTTAATTATATATCAGATTACAGATTTGAGCAAAGCGTTATAATAAGAAGAAATGTGTAAGCTAGAGTCTTCAACCCAAGGTCCCACGTTTATCCCTAGTCGCTTTGGATTCAATTAACTTTGAAATATTGAATCTACCATAAGATCTTTAAAAGTAATTAATATGCATTCAAAAGTAGTATCTCTTATCTTCAGAACAAAGGAGTTAAGTGGATTTTAATAATTTTAATACTTTATTTGGATAAATTTGATTTTATCATTGTAATACGTCTGAATGAAAAAATAAGCGGAAAATTGTCTGTATGTAGATTGTTAAAATGATGTATTATTTTGATCAAATGAAAAGATAATTTGCATATTTTAATATTTTTGTCTCCCAAGATACAATAGACCTTTGTGTGTTATGCAGGCAAATAATGACTCTGTGCTGATAATTCACTCTTACTTTCCCTAATTATGTTTGCATTAATTACATGCCTACAGAAGGAAACAATGAGGTTTGCTTGGTTAAGGGACTAATTTTTACATAAATTACAGGTTAATTATTCTGCAGTAAAATGTGTATTTTTTGCATTTTGACAGTTTTATTGTCATTGCTAAGGTTGACATTTAATGGCCGAACAATGCTTGAATTAATCTTTTTTCTTAAATGCTTACTTTGTTTCATAATGTTGTTTTCAATAGCATTTAGTCCATCAATTACAGTATTAAGATCTTACATCTTACACAGAAAGCATTTGCTGTAATTACAAATAAATATTATTTTTGTGTGGCAATTATATTTCCCTTTTCTTGCACACATGCCTCAACATTTCCCTTCATTGGTGGCTGATTAGATGTGACATTTACTGCATTTAAATATATCCAAATGCACACCTACTCTAATCAATGACAAATGCGCCCATTAAAAACTAATGAATCTGGCAAAGTATGTAACATTAGACAGGAAATAAAGCCACTGGCTTATCATAGCTCAGGCTGATATCCCCCCTTATATCACATAGATTCTCATCCATCAATCTTTAGACTGACTCAGAAACTGTTCTTGTTAAGGTTTAAAATATGGGATCTTGTTGATTATCTTAGAAATTAATTGTGGCAACAAGAGGAACAATATTTCATATACCAAATTCAAGAGTTCTGGGACTGCCA
Source organism: Mya arenaria (assembly GCF_026914265.1). Classification (NCBI taxonomy): domain Eukaryota; kingdom Metazoa; phylum Mollusca; class Bivalvia; order Myida; family Myidae; genus Mya; species Mya arenaria. Next base: position 47,631,445 of record NC_069132.1, read on the forward strand.
GACAGTTTATGAGTCATGTGTTGAAAGAGTAGTCTCCCTTTAAAGATTTCAGTATTCTCACTTTGATCTTCTACCTGTTTGCTCCTCCCCAATGAAAACTGACACTTTCTTTGGATGCAACTGATATGCATAATCAATTAACCTATAAACAGGGCACATGATGTGTAATGGGTGATGCTGTATTAATTAAAAAAAGAATATTTCATCAACGGCTAGACTGTAAATTACAAGCTTCAACTGTGTGTTCTTCCTGGACACATGCTGGGCTGCATACCTAGCCATGCAAATTGTGGTCATTAAATTGAAATGGATACCAGGTTTCTGGTTAAGTTCTGGGTCATGACCCCATGAAAAGTTTTATAATGCATGGAACACTAGTTCTATGTATTTTTGGGGGATGGATTCTTGTTCATTTTCTTGGTTATGAAAGCACATGTTAATTCTCATAGTTTAGGTATTTCCAGAAACTTGATGCAGTGTTTTAATTGTTAAGTTATTGGAGATTTATAATTCACAAAATAACCTTCCGACAATAGCATGTCTGAATAAATAAGCCTTTTTGATATGTATTTTGGAACCAAGACCTTATTTTATTACATTTTGTTTACAGGAATACATTAATTACAAAATTACATTAATTTGTAATTTATAGCTAGGGCAGATATAATATATGGTAAACATGACTTGTTTCTCACTGTAATACACTATAACCATTAAATATGTGCACATTAGAGGCATTATAATTATCATCAGCTTTTGCTCCAACAGTTATTTTAAGTGTCTGCAATTTATTATCAGGCATTTAGTTTAAGGAATGTGTTTTCATGCAATTTCTGGAAATGTATGTGTTTTTGTATGTTTATTTTTCTTACCCATTTAGCAGCTCCAGAATAAGATGATTTTATATTTATTTATTAAAGGATTGTGGATTCACTTCTAAATTCATATGAGAAGTATATATATATGAAGTTAATTTAGTTCCTTTTTGAGTTACTGGAAAAAGAAAGTAAAGGCCGGGCATGTATGCGATTTATGTGTTGTAGAACATGATTTATTGTCAGTGTTCTTTCCTTTCAAATTTTGTTCTTTATAAAATTTTGGCTATTTTTTAATCATTATCTGCATTGTCAAAGCATTCTGGCAGTAGCCATTAAATCTAGATTTGTTAAGATTATGCCAAAACTTCCATTCTTTCTTATTTAACAATGATTATTTTCACATCAGGAACTCCCTTGTGAAAACCATGAGCCAAGATGAGTGAAAATGGGAAAAAGGACCACACTATCTTCTACTTCATAAATTTCATGGTATTTGGATATCAGTTGGCCAATTTCTGATTTTTTTCCTGTAAATCCACTCAAGGCATGTCTGATGGAGGCTTTTATTTTTAATTTGGTAATTATTGAAAAATGTTGGAACAAGTGTGAGGTTATGACCATACAAACTAGTTTAAGCCCCATAGGTAGACTCCTGTTAAAGTGAACTCATGTTTCACTGACCATTCCAAGGCGGGAGTCCCATCATTTATGGTGGTTCAGTAAATTTGCTTACATCTATGCGTGCGTGCTTCTGTCTGTTCAGACTGAATTTTACTGGGCTGTATCTTGACTATGCATAGTAGGGTTTCAAAAAAACTTGCCATGAAGGTTCACCATGATGAGGTGGCTTGTTGGGCACAAGACTCAGGTCTGTACATCAAAGGTCAAGTTCAAGGTTAGAGGTCAAAGGTTGCAATGATCCTCGTTTGGGCTGTATCTTGACAGTAGTTGTACCTTTTTCTCATTCTGAATAAAATGCGATTATGCATGGACAAGCCCAGAAGTGAACTAGAACTGTAAGCCATAGGCTAACGAATACCCCCCACCCCTCCATGTCTAGGTTGTTTGCCCTGGAGTTAGGCCGGACAAAGCTAATTTTGCCTACAAGGGGAGATAACTCCAGCCAGGGTCATGTGACCTGTACCAAATTCACAGAGGCGAAAGTTTACAACATGGCCATTAATTTCTGAAAGTTTGATAAAGATTTGTTGAATAATAACAAAGATGAATCCCGGACAGGGCTTATTTTGCCTACTTTAACACATCAAGGGGAGATAACTCCAGTCAGGGTCATGTGACCTGTACCAATTTCACAGAGGCGCAAGTTTACATCATGGCCATTAATTTCTGAAAGTTTGAAAAAGATTTGTTGAATAATAACAAAGATGAATCCCGGACAGGGCTTATTTTGCCTACTTTAACACATCAAGGGGAGATAACTCTGGTCAGGGTCATGTGACCCGTACCAATTTCACAGAGGCGCAAGTTTACATCATGGCCATTAATATCTGAAAGTTTGAAAAAGATTTGTTCAATAACGACAAAGATGAATCCCGGACAAAAAAAAACGGACGGACAGACGGACGGACAACCTGATTCCAGTATACCCCCCCAAACTTTGTTTTGGGGGGTATAATTATCCACAATCAACAGTCAAAACAGAAACAAGGGAATTGCAGAAAAAAACAAATTCCCAGGAGTTTCAAAAAGGACATGCAAGTAAACATTGCTTCTCAAGTTATGTTTGTCCAGGTCTTGGTAATGCTGTCTAGAATGCATGAATAGAATATAGGAATAAGTACACACATCATTCATTTAACACTTTAGATCACATAAGTTATTGAAAACTTAAATAAAGAAACGTCTTAGAACAAGTCAGTTCTTGAGTAACTTTTACCTAATGGAAAGTGGAAGTGGTGACACAACAATTTTGTGTGCATGTATATATATGGTATATGATTTTGGTGAAACCATTGCTTGCCAGTTTTGAGCAATACAATGGGCATTTAAACAAGGGCTATATAAAATAAAGCCAGTACATGTATACAGTGCAATTGAAATCACATGAACAAACCCAGCAGCCAGGAACGTTCTGTGAACTTGAAACTGCTTTAGATCATACTTGGGACATATGAAAGTTTCTGTAGGGCATTAATGTTAGTTGCTTAATTCTTTACATTATGTTTGTGATTACATTACCAGTGTGATGTATTTGTGTTTTAAAAAACAGGATACAGGAAACATATTCTGGGGCCATTTTCTCTCTACATGTTACATACCTCCATCACATACATTGTATAGAGATGGTAGACAAAATCACCTACCCACTTCATGGGAGCACTTTGCCACTCCGAAATAAAAACTTTTCATAATTATTTGGCTATTAAGTGTGTAAATGACTTCCCGGCATAAATGTGTCAAAACTTGAAACCTTTAGAGGTTTTAGAGTAAGCTGTTGAAGAATGGTGTTGAATATCTTAGTAACATTATCCTATTTTTATGGCCTACTGAAGAATGTTCAAGATTTCTTTTTCTTAATGTATATGGTTAATAAAGACCAGATTAAAATGAGAATATGATAATTTGCTTAATACGATAAGTTTGATAAGGATGAGTCATTTAACTTACAACTTTTCGTATGATTTTTGCAAATGTGAAAATATCTTTCCCTTTTAAATATTCTTATCTATTTAAGGTATTTATTTCGAAGATGAATAAAAGCAGTATTAATTGTCAGGTTTTGATGTCCTTTGGATTTTAATGCAATTGTAAACCAGGGTATTGCAGGCCGAATGAAAAGTAAACATGGTTAATTCTTCGATTCCTACATCTATTGATATGACATATCCCTTCCATATCTTGCCTTATTATCTGTTACACCCCTTAATGGACTGAGAGCTCAAGATATTTGAAATTATCTTACTTCAAAAGTTAAATAAATACCAGTATCTTTTACAATGTAATTATACCGTACCATGCCACTTTTTGTGCGTAAACCAATTAATCTTGTTTAAGTGTGTATTCAATTCATTTTGGTTCACAAACCATTTTATTGGATTGAATAAATATTATTCTACTTCATAGAGTTATATTTATTTAAATAATTTAGAGCGTATTCAAATCCGTTTCGATGGTCTGAATAAGAATGATAATGCAATGCACGGGTTTTCAAACATTGCCATTACCTCCTAGGGTAGTTTAACAAAATGACATGTTACCCATTTTGTTGAAATAATGAAATCCCCACCCCATGTAAATAATATTTCCCCTGTTTAAATAGTTTAAATTGAAAAGGCTGAATTAATTCAAAAAGCTCTCAGTTTGCTCTACAAATGGTGTTAAAATGATTTTTCAGAGTTAGATGGGCATGAATTTCTATGGCACTTGCTTTGTTAAAAGATCATTACCACGCCATCTGGTTTTTAACTTTTGAAAAGGATAGCTTTCTTAACAACGACATAAAATGGCCACTGAGTTATTGTAATGATTTCAAAAGTGATGATACTCAACATTTTGACAATACTCTATTTAGCATAGACGCCTTGGGTCACTGAGCATGTACTGATTTTGTATGGCAGAAATCGCGGGTAAATTGTGAAAAGAATGCCCCAGTATACTGCGACATACAATATAGAAGTCGCCTAACCTCATCAGGAGGTGCTGGGGTCTTGATAGAGGAGCTCCGGTCTCCAACGGCCAACAATATTCATTAATTCAATCAGTGCTTTATCAACATGGAGAATCACTTTACCAAAATTAAACAGGCACAACGCAGCAATACTTTAAGTGTATGTCCTAATTATGACACATAAGACACTAAAATCATCAAGATGTTTTGCTCTTTTGTCAGTTATGTGTTCTTAAGTGTACTTTGAATGACAAACAGTCAATGACGACTGACAATATGTTGCAGACTAGGGCATGGACGGTTAACCTGTGGGCTGGGTAAGTTTTGGTGGTAGTCTGATTACAAATTCAATACCTGGCACCCAACCAGTGCTGCAATAACATCTAATGGCTGGTGATTTTGAGTGTTTATTGTCAGCCAGTTGTCTGCTGCTTGTTGAAGAGAATGAATAAGTAAGGTGTTTCTTCTCAATGTACTTTTTCATAGATGACGTTCCCCCACCTTTGTGACTGAGCTCACAAGAATATAGATGACATTTCGTCTTTTAATATCACTTACAATAACGAAACTTCCTAACTGTACTTGTTTTTGTTTCAGACAACATTGTTACTATTATATTTCATTTTTTTTCTACAGCGTGAATGTACATACGGATACCCTAGTACCTGTGGGTAATTGACAATCCAAAGTTTCTACCTGTCTGTGCCCTATTGCAGACATTCATCACAATGTTGCCATTTTGACTAGTTTCTATTTTAGTTGTATCTTTTTCAGTTTGAAATTTCGCAATAGAATTGGAAGCTATGTTCTATTTTGGGTTTCCCCACATAATTTTTTCAGTGGACTTGCTTCAGAGTAGCTATAGAGCAATGAAAATGTCATGAACTGACTCATTGCAAGTGATAACATAAAACTTACTGGAAACCGAAAAAAAATAATTTAACAGTCTGTCGAATTCCTAGCTGAAATAGTACAATCTTATCTTCAGATAGTTTTTGAAAACCATTGGCTAGGAGCATATGCCAAGTGTTTTAATATGTTGTATAGGGGACTTGTTTATCTATAAAATTGTTTTGTAATCATGGCCATATCTTGGTTTTACCCAAGTATTACTGTCCTTTGAGATACTTTCTATTCTTGTTCAGTGTTGCTAGGAGTTGTACTTTTGCAAAGGTTTTCACTATCACTGTGTAAATTTTTACAAAATGATGGTTGAAGCATTTGCAAACCAGTCAGCACTATGGGTCTGTTTGTTCATTGATAAACTTGGGAAAGCAGTCTTGAGCGGCAAAACTAGGTCATATTTGATCGGTCATAATCAAACTTACATCATTTACTGCAGATGCAAGGAAGTGCATTGTTAATATTGCATATGCACCAATGTTGAAGTCTGTGGTCATTATAATCTACATAAATTTTGTCCTTTGCAACTGTAAGTTTAATACCGAAAAGAAGACACTTTACATAAATTACTTGGTCCTCAAGAAAACCTTGACATAACCTTGAGTCTTATTTCATTACAGTACCAAAATAGTATTTTTTAACAAATCATTATTACATATGTATTAAGGTTACAGATATGCACTATTCTAAAATATCTTCTTTCCCAGTGTATGTGTTCACCATTTTAGCTCTTTAAGGGTGAGATGAGGCAATATTGACTAAAGATGATCATGTTTGACCACTTGTAACTGACCATAGCCATGTATGCTGGACAAACAAGAGGTACCACAATGACCTTGGGTGATCCTAGACACAGGATTAAACAGTTATTAGGACAAAGTAAGAAGATTACGTTCATTTAGTCATTACTGAAGGCTTTACTGTTGCTATAATGCACTCTCCTAAAGATTGTCCTAGAATTGCACAAAGTGTTAGACATTTTCCTCATAGTAGTTGAATAATAAATACAATACCGACAGCGATGGCTGAGCAATTTCCAATGCCCTTATCTGCAACTAAAACAACATAGAAGAGAATCAAGAATATGGTGAAGAGGTCAACAGGAATATAGATGCAATGGTCCCGCTGGAAAATGGTCTCAAGGTACCTTGGGAGGTGTTTGGGGACTGAAATCTAGATAATTCCCAAACAGAGAGCCTTAAATGGCATGTAGTGATTGATTAGGTGTATGGTAATCCATTGGAATGTACTGTTTATGACAGAAATAAATGATCTAGTGCCAGTGTATTATTTTGAATTAAAAACAAGGGGGCCATGATGGCCCCAAATCGCTCATCTGAGTAAAAGAGTTTAACCTTTGTAATTAATATAGCTTGATATTTGTTCTCAAAGAATATTAAAAAACATATTGTTCAAACATGTTGCCTGGATAATCACTGACAGGACTTGTCACAGTTGCCTGCACACTGACAGGACTTGTCACAGATTCCTGCACACTGACAGGACTTGGTGATTGACTGCACATTGACAGGATTTTGTTCAGTAGCCTGCACACTGACAGGACAGGACTTGATGGTTGACTACACACTGACAGAGTTTGATTTTCATACCTGTACACTGACAAGTCTTTGTACAGTTGCCTGCATACTGACAGGACTTGATAATTGACTGCACACTGACAGCACTTGGTACAGATAACTGCACACTGACGGCACTTTTTAGAAATGTTAGCAATCATTTGTTTCATTATATAAAGCTTATTCACTATCCACACAGAAGATTAAGATTGTAGCTTAGAATTATACACATGAAGTTTACAATAATCTACATGAAGTCCAATGGAAAAGTCTGATTATTAAATTTATCATTAAGTAAAAATGAAATTTCTTCTAAAGAATAAAGTGTATAATATTTATTTGAATCTATGAATCTAAAAAAAGAACAATAATTACTTTAGAAGTGACTATGTTGAAGACTTAATAAAATTTAAAATCTATTCCCTTGTTACTTAAAATAGAAAGTAGTGGAATCTTCAACAAAAAGGGAGACCATATAGCAAGACTTGCTGCCCTTGCTTCAAGAGTAAACTTTACATAACATTTTGGCCATTTTGTTGTTGTTGTTGATAAATCGTGACCCCTTGTTGTTGTTTTTTTTGTAGAGGGTCACCATAGGAAGCTTCCTGTAAAGTTAAATTGAATTTGGACTGGTAGTTTCAGAGGAGATGTTTTTTAAAGCAAAACAGGAAGTCAGCCATTTTGTTGTTGTTGCTGTTGTTGCTGATCAATCGTGACCCCTTGATGTATTATTGTAGAGGGTCACCCAAGGAAGCTTCATGTAAAGTTTCATTGAATTTGGACTGGTAGTTTCAGAGGAGATGTTCTTTAAAGCAAAACAGAAAGTCTGCCATTTTGTTGTTGTTTTTGTTGTTGATCAATCGTGACCCCTTATTGTATTTTTGTAGAGGGTCACCCAAGGAAGCTTCCTGTGAAGTTTCAGTGAATTTGGCCAGGTAGTTTCAGACGAGATGTTTTTTAAGCAATTGTTGACGGACGGACTGACGGACGAACGCCGGACAAAGACCGATCACAATAGCTCACATTGAGCACTTCGTGCTCTGGTGAGCTAATAATACAGATATTTTACCAGACGTATTGTTTTGAAAATAACCATTACTTGTTTAAGCTGAAACGAAATCTGCATAATGGTTATTTTTTATGGATGTCATCATGACTTATGATTAGAAATATTGAAAAACTGTGGAAAATAAGTTTCATGTCAGTTAGCATGGTTTAATCTGTTGATCTAACAGAATTCTTTCAAAAAGCAATAACGGCATTCAGCCCTTAATAAATTAATAATAGGACCGAACAAGACTCGGTATCTTATTACATCCTTTTACATTACAAACCGTAGAAAAAATCAATCCAAATTTCTGTACTTATTGTAGGATCAATTCGATCAGTATTCAAAACAAAAATGATCCGTTCAGTTTCTTTTTTGTCCCTATTCTTTACACGTTTTCCAATTAATATTGCAGCAGTCTGCCGGGTGGGTTATTTGACTTCCTAATGGTGTACTTCCAATTGAACAATGCTGCTTGCATGTCATATAGCTTAACGGCCTGTTCGTATGCCTTTCTTTTGTGTTTGATTAATAGACTCACATGCTAGTTAACGTTTTATGGTCCACTGACCAGACGGACTGTCAATATTGATATTGTTTAAGTTCCATGTGCGAAACATAGTGCTGAAGAAACATTTATGAAAAAAACATTAGTGCGCATGTTAAATATGTTACGTTTATACCCCTTCTCAAAAGTGTGTTGAATGCGCATTTAATCTGCATTAAACGCAGCGATGTTGGCACCATATTTTAAGCGTATTTTTCTTACTTGGTGAATTTAAAACTAGAAAAAAGTGCACTTGTTTTGTGACTATTTAAAGCGCATTTACGGTTTAACACCCAACAAATTACTTTGGATTAACGGTGTTTCGGATTAACAATTTTTTGCAAATGTCAGCTTTCGCGAATTATAGATGACGTGAAATACTAAGTCGTGAAAATTGCAATGTCGATTACCCGTTACCAATACGATACACTCGGTTTGAGTTATCTTTCGTTTATAGAAATATTTGTTGAATTATTGTTGAATAATTGACAAATAATTCGTTATTTTACTTCTTCTAGACAGCAAAAATCTGGGTCAGGGTCACTGGGAAGGAGCTATTCTGAACTAAAAGCTTATTTATTTGTGAATCAAAGCGCATTTCTTCTGCGTTAAAGGCGCTTTTTTCTGCGTTAAAAGCGCTTTTTTTCTGAATTTTAAGCGCATTTATTTCTGCATTTCAATTGCATTTTGGGTAAAAGGCGTTTTTTTAGAAGGCAATACACCGAAGATTGTTCGAAGTGTAAAACTAAATAAAACGAAGAAATAAAGACCTTGTGGTGTCTCCTACAAAGTATTTCATAAATCATTTGAATTTGAAGTTAATTTCTAATAGCATTTAAAACGTAGTTTTAGATCTCTCACCTGTCCTGTTTCATATATTCACTCAACGCTCTAACACATTCATTGTTGATTGGTATATGTTTTTTTTATTTCTTCACTCAAAATGGTGAAAATGGGGATAGCTCAGATAACTCAGATGTTTTGTGTAACGTTATTTCTTTATATTTGATAAATATTTCTTTCAAAGAAAAGTAATGTTTCGATGACAAACTGGTCCGGCAGCGGCGAAGAAAATTTGCCCAGTAAAATGATGAAACAAAAATACGCCTGTTGATATTGTGGCTAAAAATGTATTTCCTGTAAGATTAAAACACAATATTTTGAACGATAATAAATGGAATTTATCAACGGTGTCATTTTTATGATCTTGTTACACGAAATTTCAATATAGTTCCAATCGAAAGTGTTTCAATTTAATAGACCGGAAGTATCAGCGACTTAGTCGCGACGCGATCTTAGGGGTCTCATGTAGAGAATCTTTAAACCATTGCCGATTCAAACACGCTCAACAATTAAATTACAGAGAGCGCATTTTGGTTATTTTCACCATGCAAGTTATGTTTTCATTTAATTTTCTTTGTCGATTAAACAATTTATTTTCTTTATCTATTTGTAATTTAAAATTATACAATTCGTATTTGTATGGGCGCAATTTCAGCACAATGTACAGGAGCTGATGCAAGACGTTCTACGAGAATGGGCGCAATATGCGTTTTGCAACTACATTATTACTTTGAGAAATCCATGTATGACGTTCATACAGGGTGAAGGTTACAACTGATACTTACACAATAGTTTATTGTAAAAAAATCTTAAATATGGACTAAAATGTTCCGTTATGTTTTAGATTCAGCTTAACTTGTTTGTGATTTTTTCAGGGTACCTTGATCGGTCGGTGATATCATTTATGTTATCTTTTATATTTTATTGTTTCTTTTTTTCTACTTGTGGAGTTGCTTGGTGCTTAAAAAAATAACATTTTAAATAATAATAAACTTTGTAAATCCTGGTCTTTTCGAAATCAATTAAACCCGAAGTGATGCGTTACAACTTTGGTTAAGTGTATATTATTTACTTTACATACCAGACATGGAAGAACTGTCAATTATTTGTTATGTGTTGGCTTATTCTATGACTTTTATGTAACTTAACTGATTTCTTTAATTACAAATATGGTATGTTGCAAGTAGGTGTCAGCACATATAAAGATAAAGATGCAATTACTCTGAAGGGAAGCATGGTTGCACTTTTGTACTGTCATTTTGTACAGTCCATTGCTTTGAACATAAGAGAATGTCTCTTCAATTCTAAATAGAGTTAGTTCATTTAAAACCAAAGGTGGCCCAACAACAAAACAAAAGAATATACCTGCTTCGCTGGTGTTGTCAGCATTTTGAGATGAGTTTGTATTAGATTGACTAGTGACGGGCGTGTCATTTGATCGCGTTGACTGAGCATCGTCAGGGGAACTAAATGGAGGTAAGTTGGTAGGCTGTGATGAAGGAGACCTCTGAAAATACATAGACAATACATAGTGCATAACATTTGCAGGGTAGGATAAATGTGAAATGAACTGGTTACATACAAAGTCTGATTAACTTGTTTCTATTTCATCAGGGGCCATGGTCACAGATAGTCCCAAGGCTGAGTTTAGACTCAAGCTGCCAAACTGCACATTTTCATTTCATTGTAACTTTCTTTCGTTAAGTATTGATGATGAAACTTACTGATTATTATAACTATTTGAAATTGTTCAATTATTTATGTTAAACGACTGTAATTTACTATTTACTCTAGATGAGTAAATTTAATAAAAGTGATTTTCTGAGTCTGAGTATGGGCCCTGATGTCAGTTAAAAGCAAAGGATAAGCTCTTCCTCAGCGTTTAAAAGAGGTTGCCAGTGTTAATATATTGGTATAAGTTTTAATTATTTACTCAATCAAAATGGAATTGCGTCATTATTAATATTTATGCAAAAAGCTACAGAAACATGCTCAGTAGCAAAATGTTTAAAAACATTAACCCGGTCTAGTGGCAATGGGCAAACGCCAAAGACATAGAACACAAAATCACAAACAAGAAACATAGAACAGCACAAAACTCTACAAATATGAGTTAATATGAGTTTGAACTCGCCTGCCATGCTTCACATTTCCCTAAACAGTGGTGTGTTTACTGAAAGCATTTTGCAACTGCTAATAACAAAATCATTTTAATTGTAATTTTTTTTTAAACTTTAAAGCTGTGGTTCATTTTTGTCCACGATATGTGAAACTGTAATCGCAAACATCATTTGCCAGCATATTTGCTTATATCAAACTAGATCTTGCATATAATTTGCTACTGACTAGTCTCTGTTTTCCACATCTATTTATTGTAGATAGGGCGGTTTTCATTTCATTTCTCAATTCTAATTATGCCTAAATATCCGATTAGATTTTCACACTTGTAATTGAGAAAAAGAGAAGGGTTTCTTTTGCATAAGAGATTATTTTAAATGATATTCTTAAATATTTGTTAGGTTTTGTTTCCATGGAATTTCAGAAATGTCAACAGTTTTCTTTGAAGTTTTGTAGGAACTCATTTCCTCTAAGACATCATATTTCACACCAGTGTACTATCATTTGAGCAAATTGTTGGTAAGATGCACATACTGTTTACACAAGAGTATATTTGGGAATAATCCTCAGTGTGTGGGAATGAAATAATGTCCATTGCATCTGTTGCAAACACTCCGAAGATATTTGCCCATATTTCACCATAATACACCCATGACTATTACTTTAAAACCTTTAAATGAATGGTATTAGCGTATTGATTTGTTGGCTCCTGATTTCCATTTCTTATCAATGCAAACTATGGAAGTAGATTCTCTCAAAGGCTTTCCAATTACACAAGAAAATACTCCCAAGACTTGAAATTAAATCTTGAAACCGTGTTGTTAACATGAAAACACAGATAGAATTCCTCCCGTGTTCACTTTGTATGGGGGGCCTTCCTAGAATCTACAGCATACCATCTAGAGGTATAAAAATGAATATAATTACTCCGAATGATCATTAACGTTAGCACCCATGTGGTGATATAACTGAGCTCGGGAAGATCCCATACTCGACAGCCCTTACGGAAATTTATAATTACAAATGAAGTATAATTTAAGTCCCTTATTGCCTAACTGTTTAATATGTGTGTTCACAGAGTATCATTTCGTCGTAATTAATGATTAATATCTGTAAATATTAGAGCTTAGTGATAACGTTCATACTTCAAATAAAAGCGTAAGCTTACTAAATAGAAACCATGGCTGGCGTGCATTTTATAGTGCGATATAAAATCCATCAAACATATTCAAACAACAAGAGACGCGAAAAGAGTGCCTAAAAACAAAATAAATTCTTCAGAGGCATTTATGAGTTTTTCAGACATTTTATATAAACTGGCTCAAGTGTGGATTTGTGGTACGAGTAAGCCATTTTAGCAGGCACCTGTACATATTTATATACATATATCCCTTATTATTTTTATTGTACAATGTTTCACATTTGTGTTGACACTCTGATGATACATTATTTAAAAAAAGTTAAATATTAATTTGAAATTATGAATTGTAGAATGTTCAAATACAAGGAAAACTTCCATGTGACATTTTTACAAGCTTGTATTGTTGTTTTACTGATGTTAAACACGTGTAAATATGGCCAATAATGGCGGTGGCAAATATTTGAATGCGATTATTATATATTGGTATTTTATGTCAATACGGCGCTAGGTAATTCAAAATAAAAAACGGTATACCACGGTGAATATGATATAGTTTTTCATTTATGCGTAAATTATGGACATTTGTCCAATAAAAATAGTATATGACGACCATAAAGCTGTGTCATAAAACTAAATCGAGCATTCAAATAATTGGAAGGGAGACCTGAAATGTGCTAATAATGTCAAATGAATTCAACACACAAATCGCACATTATGATTGCAAGGTAGAGGGGCCCGTTTATTAAAGGATTATATTTTTTTCGGAAAATGCCAGTATTAAGACCATGCATTATTTGGTGTTGTATACTTGCGTAATCCAGAATTTGTTCTTGTATGATGATATTTCCTTACTTGGGTAAAGAACGTCTGCGTTACAGCATCATTATTGGAAATCCTGTTTTTGCGTTTTGCCAATAGTTTAACAAATATACAGCATCATATTATAATTCTTAAAACATTATTTGTATGCATGAACACAACACTTAAACGATGATAGTAATTGCCCATTTTCTGTTCGATACCTCACGCAGGTGACATTCATTTGGTACACGAGTTATAAAATGGAGTGGGTATTTTATAAAGAACGTATTAAATAAATCATTTTTAAATCGATGTTGATAATTAATCTACCACATAGGGGTAATACAAGGTGATGTAGGTATATCTGTAAATAACAACATCAAAGCGAGGAGACCCTGAGGCAAAATTGCAAAGAAGAACGGATTCAAAGATAGTCATCTAAATGTCAATACAGTTGAGGCTTAAAATATACAATGATAAATGTCTGTGTTGCGTGAAAAATGAGATTTTCAAAGTCAGTTACGAAGAAGTAAAAGCCTACATTATTTTAACTATTACAAAAAACAGAACGTAGCTGAGATAGTTAAATACAGGAATTGTTTTAACGGTTGTGTAAAATGTCCGCCAAGGTGGCAATTTCCTTGTTTCTCTAATGTTATCATGAACTTCTTATCATCTGTTCTGAAAATGAAAGTATTCACGAATGTGATAGCTTTATATTTGAAAGTGGGTTATGTTTAAGTGCCTGTTCTCTTCAAACAAAGCAATTGACTTTTTTGCAGAAGGAAATTATTTAATTTGCATGTAAGACAAATATAAACAGCTCAATGCATTCTTAAATATCTAAGTAAATTTGAGAAACTAATTTTCCCTATAATTTGGTGCCTAATTTGTTCCCCGTCAAGTGATTGACAAACTTCTCAAATTTCAAAATATGCCTTTCGTCTTTGTCCATCATCTGTACATAATCTATTATCAGTACGATACTCTTAACTGTTGTGTACTCTTTGCTTGGAATAATTCTTTAACAAATAGTTTTTCGCATTCTTCAAACATGAAGAAGTCTCAAGTCACTTAGCTGTCGTGTATAGCGGTTCTGTTTGTAGCTAATGCTAATTTAGTTTTGGATATCATGTCATTGATTATTTGCACAATTTGTTGGAGATAACTTTTTTTTATTTGGGACCTTTCAAACGCTGTGTTACAATGTAATTAATGTTTCTCTTGTTTTGCAAGTGGTCTGTGCCAGTTTTGACATATAGATAATCACACGAATTATTGGTAAAACTAATGCACATATTCGTAGTTGTGGTGGGTTTAAAGTTTATTCACTCAGCCATGTCGTTTGTCTTTCTATATGGTTTAGATGAGTTTTAAGATTGTGTCAGCTTTTACAATCTTTATTTCAGAATTATATGTATCGAATTACACCACAGTCTTCTTTACGACACATTTATTGTTGAATCCTATATTTGCAGTATTTAACCTCAATTTTAATTACTGATTTTTTATGATTAGCGGTGTCTTTGAAATAAGACACTCATATTATTTTCACTGAGTTACAAAAAACAACAACAATTTTATGAAATTGATGATTATCAGAAAACTGTTAGTTCATGAAACATCGGTTTTATTTCTTTAACAACACGTATGGAAATAACATTTAAATAAAACCGAAGGATATTATTCACAGCTTTCATGTCGTAAGTTTTGAACACAGTCGTGTTATTATCGCAACAAAACCACTGTACTGATGGTATCTTGAAGAACAACACCAATTTGCATCTAATTTGCATATATGTAAATAAGGAGGTATATTGGCTGAGTGTTGAGAGTGTGTGGACAATGGAGGGACTGAGAGAAAGAGGAAATGAGCCCAGTATTTATTTGAGACTTAATTGGAGATGACAACTCGCCCTTTTCCAGGGACATCCGAAATCTAATTCTGGAAATCGGAGCTTCTCTATCGATGACAGTTTCATAACAAACTGATTTTGATTGATGGCTATGTGTATCCCTTTGTGCAATATGCCAGGGTAGCAGTAATTGTTACTGTGTAATTCCCGGGAAATACGGTTGTGCCTGTCTTGAAAGCAATGCTTTATAACTTTACTGGTATGGTAAGGAAGAATTCACATTAACCAGACTTCACTAAGGGACTAAGTGTTTTGACACGCTTTCTCGGAACATACCTACTTGTTGGTTAACCCAAGCATATTGCTTAATTATCAATTATAAATGAAATATTAAGATGGTACCAGAAAATTTGCAAGGCAAGTGAATGCGAGGATAGAGTTTTTAGGTATATCCAGTTTTCTGTGATCTCTATCTTTCTATCTAGCAAATAACTTAAGAACAAAATTGCTAGAAATCAATTTATCCTTGGTGAACGATAGACTGAATTTGCCTGAATATTGGTAATTTTGCTTTAACCAGAGTAATTTGTTAATATCATCAATAAGCTGTGATCAATAGGTCCTATCAGTTAATTACAGCTTTTCCACATGCGTGAATCCTACAAGAGAATATCGGGGCAATCTTGGTTTTTAACTCGTTATTTCTTCTCCTTTCAGAGTTTCCACTGACCTGAAAACCCTGGACATCAGTAAAGCGAAAGATGTTAAAGTATGAATGAGTTCATTCAATATTGCCATCATACCAAGAAAAAGAAGAAAATAACACTTAATACATGTCCCTCCTACATGACAGTTCAACATGTCCCTTCTACATGACAGTTGTGTACACATTGTTTCAGAAACGGTGGTGTCACTTTTGGTGAACATTTTTTAGTTACTATATCAGTGTTCATGTGAAATAAAAACAGCTGAGCGTCTACTCTGGCCTTCAGTAAATAGTGGTATTGGATTTTTATTTCTTAAAATCCCGAGGATAAAATATCTTGTCCTTTTCCCATCATAAACAGATAATGTAGTTCCACGAGTTCATTTCCACAAATCCTTGTATCATCCTGACGTTTCTGACAGCAAACACAGGTTTCAAATGCGTATTTTCACTGAATTTGATATAAACCTGTCAAAAATTATCGACTGCTTTTGAAAATTAAAAACACTGCATCTTAAAGACTAGTCATTTTAAAGTGGTGTTTTTCGTTATGTTTTGCATACATAGCATTTCATAATAGAGAAGAACATAGCAATGATAATTTAAGTATATATTACGGATCAAAATGCTGCAATTGTCATTTGCTACCGTTTCAGACTCGTCAATTAAATAGTTTAAAACGTCTTATTAATCTTGCTTTGTCATTGTCTTCCGACGTAACGCTCAAATTACTTGCACTGTTCAAATTTAAATGTGCGGCAAGGTTTAATGATTTCAGGGATCGGAGCATACCAACGTTAACATTCATTGAATCAACAAAACAACTTTTAGTAAAACACATTTAGTTTAGCAATTTGTTTTCGTCAAATTTCCATAGAGTGATAAATGTTTTTTTCAGTATTCTATGTGGCCTATCAAATTGGTTGAGTAATTACCTTAATGTTCTTTTCCACTTTTCCGACATGGGTGGGATGCATACCTCAAAACAATTATGCTACGTGCATACTCAGTGTAACCTAGAACTTTATTTTGGTGACGAAAATTGCGCCATTTATAGTTAATTGCCAAACATTTACTTTCCTTTAAAACATATATTTATGGTGCCATGTGTACAAACTGTTTCACATTTATTATTGTATAATAAATCCTGGAAAGATTATGCTTGCACTTTATGCCATTTTATAATAAGCAAAATGCTTGACAATGAAAATGGTAATTTTTACAATGTTATGTCAATGCTACAATGTTAACTACTCGTAAAGCAAATTGTGTTGAAGGCGATTGGTTCATATTTAAATGATTGAAAAAACATTATGTGATAATCCTTTTTTCTCCGGAATATGTTTATCAGACTTCATGTTCCCTGTTGTTCCGAATCATGTTACATATGTTGAGTAATGATGATAGATGTCCCTGTTGTATCATTTCTGTTACTAAAACGTCACTTTAATAATAAAAACGATTGTATTTAGCATTTTGCAGCCTTGTAGCCTTTCGTTTGATTAACTTGAACACTGTATGTTAACATTCGTGCCACTATGTTATGTTTGCAAGGCAATGTTTGCGACAGATTGTGTTTTGTATAGGGACACCTGTGTGGAAATTCTTTGATTCAATTAACAACGCAAGAATTTGGAGGCGTTTAAATACATATTTTCTTTCAAAACTGTTCACATACTCCCGTGCTTTGATCGTTGTGTTTATGTTTGAAAAAAACTATTTGTGGACATCAATTTAATACAGATATTCACCGAAATACAATATATTCTCTTTTTGTGTGGAAAACATTTGCAGATAAACGTATGATACCATTCTGACGATATATTTTTCGTATACAATTTCAACCTATCAGATACGAACAAATGGGATTCTGCTGCAAAACCCCTACTAATCCCTTGCATTTTCTCTCCGTCATTTGTGAGATGGCAAAAATAAATATGTTCGTACAATACGCCATTATCATCTCTGTTTAATAAGATTTCCTGCTTCCAAGGTTCAATACGCAAATTTCCAATCGTATAATTCCAATGATCTGACCGCCGCGAAACTGAGCGTTGCGTTGATAAGAGGAAGGGAAATATCCCAATATGGTGGCCCTTTCCTGCGTTCCTGGTTGTCTCCATTATATATGAAGAATTCGCATAATTGAACTCGTGAAATCGATATAACTTTTCATTTTTTTTTCTGAGACTAATTTCGTCATGGAAAATTGGTTCTATTATCAGCGAAGATTGGTCTTACCCAAAACATGAAAATAATCAGAAATTTTAATAAGCTGTGCTCTGCCATAGAAATTACATTCAATGTCGGTCCAACACTGTCCAAACGTGATGGATTATCCAGACAGTGTTGCAATATTTTCCAATTCCAATACCATTTTTGACAATCTTAACCGAAGACAATTTTAATGTAGAGATGAGCTGAACTCCATTTTAATTCCACATTCGAGGTAAACTTATGATTTCGCAAAGCATGCTATAAATGCTGTAGCGGAAATACAAACAAATCTCATGCATACAATGGAATTATATATACCGTAGTCAAACAGCTAATATTTCGAATTTGTACTCTAACAATGATAATAATTCTGACAGCTGGGAAACATAATATGTACACAATAATGTAGACGAATTCAAGTTCTAGCGGGTCGTACATTTTTACACAATTACCGCCCTATAATGGTTTTTACATTCACGCGAAATCTTCACATAGACTGGATGGGTCAAACAAATAAATAAAATACTATGTGGCGATTATATTGATTGATACCATTACTTGTCATTAAACAAAGTTACATGAGGGTTTGTTCGAAATGATATGTGCTGTTCATATGGCCTTTTCCATTCCCCTAGTGGCCCAATGCTTTAAACCCACATTTAACAGCAGCATTTTTGTGGGATCGGATCTTGGATTTTAATGTTCTCTTACACCTTCACTTGGAAGCATTTCTGTCAAAGCGCACTAAACACCAACAACGCCTAACACATTGTAAAACACTCTCATTTATTGCAGTTTTATATTTCATGACCAAATTATATTGTGATTCTCACTTGAACATGCTTAAATGTGTGCATTATCATGGCGTTGACAGCCCTTCGCGAATTTAACCATGTTTCATTTATGGCAGAGAATTTTAGGACGCATGAATGAATTCCAAAGTTACTTAAATTTAATCCAACCGAAGGCAGATCATGACTGTTCAAAGACAAGACTAATACTCGTAATTATTATTATTATTATTATTATTATTATTATTTGTTTACATCAAAGAGTATGTAAGATAATTTTAAAGATTTGAAATAAGCTTATTTAACAGAAATTGCAACATTTCCGTCTGTTATGGCGGAGCCGGCGTGTTCGCGAAAACCTTTTGGACACGGTCGACATTTTGTCTGACGTCTTTATTTTTTTTACGCAGGACATCGTCACGTAGGACAATTTTAATGGAAAATAATGTAAATAATGGAATAAGTTGCATTATATGTCATAATATCATATGCCAGAGACTAACAGGACATGACTTCAGCATAATTTATTCATACTACCGGGTTTAGCGCCAGTTATATATTTTAAACCTAACATATTTGTTGACATCTCCAAAGAGACTAATATGCAGGCTATGACCTCAATCACCTTGACGCGAGAATCTCCCGTGACAGCCAGTTTAAGTGCGGAACTCAGTTGTTACACTGCAATTTTTGAGTAAAATTTCGTCCCGTCCAAAATATACCATTAATTGCTTAAAAACAAAAAAAGTTTATTAAACAAACATATGTTAATACATGTTCATTATCCTGACCTGATATCAAGAAACTGTCTTAGTTTAAAATTAATTTGGCAATACTGGTTTGCGTGGCAAATTACGTCTTTTCAGGAAATACCGGGAAGCCGCATTTTAGTTCCATCTGTTCCGCATGCGTACTACATAGATTTTGAATATTAACATCCGGTAAAAATGACAGTTGTCAAAGGTTTCATACGCGATGAATATTTCAACTTTGAATATCAGTTTCACAATTCTGTCCTACGTTCTTTGAAGAAACGAAGGACAGTTTGCAAATCTACCGGCAATGTCCGACTGTCAGACGTGTTTTCGCATACATTTCTTCGACGGATGGTATTTTCTGTCAGTAATATCATTGAATTCGTGTATTTCTGTATTGACAAATCGCTTAAGAGGCCATGACAGCTGAGTCCATGAACAATTCATCATTTGTTTTTCATGCACATTTAAAAGAAAACCGCTTGATTTTTTTTATTTTGTAAAACTAACCATTTTGCCCTAAACATTTAATGACACATACAAAGCTGTTGAACAAAACAATACAATATCTATATTTACAAAATTCAGTAGGAATTTATGTCATAGATCTCAAACTAATTTCATGAAGACATTTTGTGGAAAACAAAAACAATGGAGCGGGGTAAAGCAAATCAATGCGGCGGGTCCCGAGAAACTGAACATATTTTCTGCATAAACAGCTATATATTGCAAAGTCGTTTATTGTTGAGACATTGATCCGTTGGATTTCATGCACTAATCTTGAGCAAATCCATTTCATATTATTTAAATTTCTGTATGTTACACATAATACAAACAATCTATTTCTAGAATTACCGAGGGTTTGCTTATATTGGAGTCGGTGTTCACTCCATGGTTTGCTACTGTTACAGAAATTCCTGATATGATCTGCCTAATTTGTATTGCAGGTGATACTCATCTGGCATTAAACTATGGCAAGTAGATTGTTTTGAGATATCAGCATTGCTGGTCAGTGAATGGTCAGTCGGTGTGTTATAGAGGTTGGCTGACCGTTCTCCTCTCGTAAATCTGGGCTTATCAGCAGGTTTGCGTTTGAATCAATTATCGCAGTATTGTTAATAACAGTGTATAACAAAGAACCTCATATCGTATTGTCCATTGATTTTATGATTTAAAGAAGTCGAAACGGTTGAACATATTGTGTGCAACTAATTTTAAAGCTCTAATTCTAGTAAAAAACACTCGCACTCTTATCGGTATCATAGGTACACTTGGAACAAAAACTTTGGTTCACGTTTGATTAATTTAACTTCATTCTGTTGTGTCTAGACTGTGTTATAAGTGCCCCAAGTACAGTTATGCTTGAATGCAAAGTTTTTATGAAGGTATTTGGTCAAAGGCAGTGTTTCTGTGAAAAGCAATGGATCTCGGAATGAGTGCATCCAAACGATCAGAATCTGGTTCGAAAAGTAAAATGCAAAATAAACTTTTAAATTGTGCAGTTGAGTGAATTGCTTGCCATACCATTGGTTTAAGAATGTGAATGGAAGGAAACGGGACTTTGAAATATCAATTGGGAAACTCATTTTGCTAGAATAGAATGTGTATCTTACTTAAAAAATGAGCTGAATTATATACGTGAAAACATGCATGAACAGCTTTGTTGTTTGCTTCCGATGTAAAAAAACGACTGCAAGCCATACTATATAATATCAATAAGCGATAAATCAGGTCGCTAATTATGTTCGTTCATTTAGCCCATCTAATTAGCAAGCACACAAGCCGCGGAATTAAGGGCCAGTTAAAGGAACAGCTCGGTATTGACAATGGTGTCGAACGATGAGCTTTCCACAAATCACCTTAACAGCATGAATAGCATTGTACTTTTTTCATTACTTTTTTATGTTGACGGTGTTTTAGATGTTCTGTTCATGTATAGATTCCTTGTATTTTAAATTTCCTGACTTTCTCAGGCGGCTGTATTTATGCTCGGATATTCTTAAAAATTCTTTCAGAACTGGAAAATATTACTCTGAATTCACATTTCTTTTCTCTACAAACACTCGCTTTTCTTTTCTACAAACATTCTCATTTCTGTTTTGTGAAAGATAACGCTAAAATCATTTTGCTCGTTCCCAGTATATCAGCGTTCTCCAGAAACAATACCCTGGCTTTCCCATTAGATCTCATTTCAAGAGTGATTGAACGGAACCCCTTGCCAAGTCTCGACTATTTCGACATCAGCTGTTATCTCTGAATTTCAAAATTGTTGGCTTATGTTTGATCCTCGGGCCCCTTTTATCAGTTAAGCAGTAGCCAACGATTGCAAATAAGAGTATTTTTGTCACTAAGTACTAATACAAGGAAATTCCTTTGTGTAAAGGAAAGTTAACCCCCAATATGAGATGACCAGATCAAGTCATCGGCTGTTCTTCATGAGTTTAAAGTTTACTGATATACGGATAAGAATGTATCAATTACTGTCATATAGCATATAATATACTTTTGTGTCGAGTTACATGTTTCTATTATGCCGTTGCAGTCATCATAATAACAATTGAAGAATTCAGTGTCCAGATAGTATTGCATTGTATGTAAACGTTGGCTGTTTTCATTAAAATACTCTTTGTTTACGTTATAACCATGTGACAAATTTCATCCTTGAAATAGCAACATACAATATCCAGACTTACAAAATATGTTGTACTGGCAGCTAATGACATTCAAAATGTTGTCGAGTGGGAGAAATAGGCAAAATGAATTTAATCTGTTGAATATTTGGCCTACATTTGGACGAGACATATACACTGTTTCATTGGCTTAAAACATTTTTTTACATGCACGATTGCACCAAATATCTATTTGCGAAGGTAATTAGAAAATATTCATGTCTTATTCTTTGATTGTTATGGGACAAGCCCAGTTGCCAAAGACTAGCCATGATCTGTCATCTAATGATTGCATAAAGATTCAAAAACTGAACCCCCAATAAATGAATTTCTGGATAGATTTTTCAAGGATGCAGTTGTCCATTACATTTCTCAAATCTGAATGCCATACAGCTTATAAATTTACCCAGTTTTTTTTTTTTTTTTAGAAATTCGCCCAAGGAATCCGAGTGTGTAATTGGCCGTGTCTAGCCATATGCCTATGCTGTTGACAGTATAATGAGGTGAAGGTATGTTATGTAGGTTTACACTTGAAATACCAGATGCATGATCCATAGCTGTGATCCATAGCTGCGCAGGCCTTAGGTTGCCAGTGCCACATCACGGGTTAATGGCTTTGCTCTTCCAGCATGTATAGTCTGGCTAACTAGATAAAAATGTGCTCCAAGTTGGTAGTAAATGCTACACGACTATGCTTATGCATTTTACTAAGGATGTACAACAGCGCGGATTTTGCACCCAGATCATTTATTAACAGTAAACTGACTCTGCACCAAAATTAACATGTTTACTCCTTCCATCTAGTATTCAGCAATAACACATAAACATACAGATATAAACATAGTGAACACAAATTATAAAAGTGGAAGTTTTGGAGAGTAGACTTGATAGATAATTAATATGCATTACATAGTCAATATTATGTCTCAGGGAACCGATTTCATGATAAAGACTAAAAGATGAAGCATCATTAATATGATTAAAACTTTGAAAAAAAAACTAATTTTAGCTCCCTTCGTTAACTTTTACAAATGCAAACTTTAGCTAGAATATGTGTAACCAATATCTATTGTGGCTGTCATCAGATTATACACATATGACCTGTACTTACAGTGAGTGTGCGATGTGTGTGTTTACGTTTGCCCATTCATTTTATAAAACCTAATGCTTACCGCAGATATTCAAATTCAAGTCGTTGTAAGTGAACCTCTTGTAAAACATATTGTACTTTTCCTCCGATATGACTAACAATATTCATTAATTTTATATTTGTAGTCATTTAGTACATTGTTTTGCAGGGTGCACCATATATATACAACGCAAACCAAGTGTTGTATCTAAAACGCGTTTCTGTAACAATGAAATGCCATAATAATAGTTTAATAACACTAAATAGCATTTGTGGAATAAATAATTTTATATCAGTGAGATTATAATAAATTGAGATAAAAGTACATGTTATAACAGCATTTAAATATTACAAACACTATTTACATACATACATATCGTACATAATAAAATAAAAATAGTAAACAAAGTAAGTTTTTATCAAAACAGAAATAAACTGTTTCATATCAAATAATGGCACTACAGAAAATGGGACATTGCCACCACCGATTTAAAAACAGGTTGATCAGTTGTAAAAGTTACTGTAGGACCCATCTTATCAACGATATATTCGATCATTTGTGGTCAGTTTCCTTTCTTTCAACAAACTGTGCCAATTTTAAAATCAACTTATTGAATAATTTGCACACATATATGTTCATGTTGTATATTACTCTTTGATTTTGGTTCACTAAATGAAATAAATATTATTTTAAAGCATGTTGTATTGATCTTACGACAAAAATTGTCTTAACGACCATTGAAACAATGGACCCTAGGTAGTTCACATGTTGTAATAACAGTGATCTGAATGTTAATTACTTTTTAAGATAACAAACCATTTATGATAATGAAATATAATTGAAAACAGTGGTGCGAGCATCGGACAACATACGAAAATCTTAAATATGTTTAATTTGTATCGTAATATTAAGCCAATTTGTATTCGGAAGTCCCGAGCGACAAATAAGCTACTTCTCCGATAACCTTAATGTTAAATGGTGATGCCTGGTGACCATATAGAATGTTAGTATCATTTGAAAGGAATTGTTTCTTACTGATAACAAGTATTTAAAATAAATGACCGTTGTACATCATACATAAAAATATATCTGTTTGTATATTTGCTCTTTATTTCAACTAAAACCGGACGTAAAATGAAATATTTTGCAACCTTAAACGGCCGAAACAGATGGTTTGTTATATCATTTTATTATCTTTTTCTGCAAACAATACCCTTTCAAAAGATACCAAAATAATATGGGGTAACCAGGCACCTAAAATTGTCATATTTCCGGGTAGGATACCTTAAGAGGCATTTGCTAGAACTTCAATTGAGATTTGGTCGTCACTTATATAGCTTATAATGTAAATGCCAAAGGTCACATGAATCTAGGAGAAAAAACAATGGACAAAACATGTACAAAATAAACGCAATGTTTCAAACACATGATTGGAATGCATTAAATATGACAATGACGGTACATTTACAGAAATGGCACACTTTTCGGCGTCAGCAAAATGCATAATTAAAGAGAAAAGAAATACAGATCGAAATAAAAAAAAAACAAAAATAATTTATAGCATAAGCACCATTGATTTAAACTGTATACTTTTGTTGTACTACCTAAATTTTAAAAAAGAACACTATTGTAAACAGGCATATAAACACGTTTTATTAAAACTGAGTGCATTGGGGGATGTTTCAAAACACACAAAACAAAGCGTTCAGAAATGAACACATTCAATATTTAGCAGCAGCCAGAAAACATATAGTGAACTGTGTTTTGGAATTGTTTCTACAATTTGTTTTAAAATGTATAGAGGATTTCGTAACACTAAAAGTCTCAAATATTATGCTGTGTGTATAGCACGAAGAAAACGAAGAGGACAGGCATACTAGTGTAAGCATGATATAAAATGATTATATACAAGAATAAGTTAGATTTTAACATTTAATGTTTCTTTTCCTCCGTAAACTATAGTGTATCTAACACATGTGTGGAAACAGAAAGTAGTTTGTATCATGGAACCAGAAAGTAGTTTGTATCTTGTATTTCTCGTTGTTATCGTATGACTAAATCAAAAGCTTTATACCGAACAATAAAATGGTCGTTATGCTTTCAACATGTGATTGATCATGTACTGCAGTTCCGAATTATATATTAAGTGAGATATATAATATATCTGCAAACAAACTTACTTATTGTAACGATGGTTGTTTTTTTTTGTAATTATATAAGGCCACGGTGTAACTAATATGCTGATCTCCAGATTGATTTTCTAAAGTGTGTTGAAATGGTTTGAACACAAGCAGCATAGCTATATGAAGTGCATGGAAACACTTTTTTCTTTGAATGACATATTACATGTTTACGAAATTACTAAGATATGAACATTTTTGCAAATCGGAGTAATTTAACACGCACAGTCTCAAATACTCTGATAATTAATGACTGCATATGCCATATAAAAATAACACGTCGTGTTTACATACTTGACTAGACTATATTATGAAATTCTCAAAATACATGATTCTTATTGTAACTTTGTTACAATTTACTTATACAAAAACAAATGCACAAAATAACAAAATATAACATTTTATCGATTTTGTAAAAATCTTACAATAAAACAAGATCAAATTGAAGTTTTACACCAAGCCGGTGAAGCCACTAAGTCAGTTATCAAAGAAAACAAATGTTACGGTCCCTGGAGCATGGTCCTGATTGAAGTACAAACTTTTCATCAATGCTACCTCCCATCGACCACGGTATAGAGAATGTGGCAGTTAACGAGATTCTATAACTGGTGTCACCAGTAGTCGAGGGCACGTGTATTCCCGCTGACGTCACAACATGGTAGATGAATCGTTTGTCTCTCTGCATACGTCATCAGTCTGACGTCACCGGCCGTTCCATGCATTCAACGAGTACATTGAGTGCTCCTGTCAACGAGAAACCAATTTGAGGGTGAGATTTCCAAGCCCAGTATATCCAAAATGTACTTAACTATTGTACTTCTATTGTATTTCTCCAATAAGAATTTAAAAAAAATATACTAAATTTGAAGTATGTTTTCTTTTGACCCTTGATACACTTCCTCATACATAAGATGTTGCATGAATGTAAGAGTTCTACGGATGCAAACAGAAATCGCAGGGAGTTTTGAGAAATAAAACACACACAAACATAAATCTGAATAAATATCTGCTTTGCAATTCCTCCCTGATCACGTATCTATGTATTTGGAAGTGATGTTTCAAGGCTGTTTTCCAAATTTATTTTATATTTTTCTAATCACTGGACTTGTTTTCATTTCTCACCCTGCATGGTTTCTGTTGGCATGCAAACTCTTAGAATTATGTCTCTTAGCATTCATTTTTACACAACCAACTAAAACGACATTTATGCCACCTTTTACTCATCTATACACGTATATTTATTATCAAAATCCACATTGGATATATCTGTACAATGGATATATCTGTACAATAACTAAATAACAACAAAACAACATATTTCCCCTACTGATAAGCTTTGGAACACGGAAATGATAATTAACTTCAATAAGCTATGTTTATAACAATATTTAATTGGAGTGAAAATATTAACTTTCCAAATGTTATTCTAATTAGTTGTGGGATTTTCAAAATAAATATATCCCGGGAGAAAAGTGTATCATCCTGTATGTTCACCTGCTGGGAGCTACTTTTAACATCTGTTACACATTCTGGATTTGCTATAGGATACACACATTGCCTCTATATGAAGACACCATGTGTTGCTGACCGGATTTTTCAGTGTGTGCATTTCTAGGAATATGCTAATGTTTATTGTTGGCTGTCTGACGGCATACTGTTGTTTAACGTCTCTATTATCCTAAATGTGTACATTTTTGAAATTTTGTAATTTATCACAGTTGCAAAACTGCTATGTATAGTGCGATTTGCACAATTGTGCTCATGGGTTATTTCTTGCTGTGTTGATGGCGAAATTGATGAAAGTGACCCTATCTAATGGCCAACCTCTTGACCTAACCGCAAACTACTCTTGTTTCACTTGACTAACTTACACTTGCTTCGGGATGGTCCTGCATATATTGTTGCACTTCAGTCAAACATAAATTAAATACTATGACAATTAAACATCCATTAAACAACATCACAATGTAGATAAATAGAGTTTGGTCTAGATATGCATATTTTTTATTTATTTATTAGCTTTTATTTACGCATTTATTATCATGATTAACTAAATATTTCGTTATTTGTATTTCTACTACATTATTTTTATTATTAATAATTATCTATAAAAGTTTTGTAATATCACTGATACAATAGGTAGTCAGTATGAGTGTCGCCTCGTTAAAGGCCATATTATTGTCCAACGGCGAGTTTTTGTGAAAGTTTAACCTCAGGTTATTATCATTGTCACTATTTTACTGTTCTTTCGGCAGATCACCCAAAGTGCCCTTTTTAAAAATAGAAGAGGAGCTAATGCTTATCACCTTCCGTTACGTTTGAAAACCTTTACATATACGGTGATTGGTGTAGATACTCGCGAAATATATTTTTATATAAATATCACGCCTCCAACATGAATGACGCAACGCCATTGGTCCAGGACTGGTCACGCGGTGACCCCATATTTTTACATATTGGGTCACCAAATTTATATCGTACGAAAATGGCGTCTATTTTCCGATTCCGATGAATAAATGAAACATTTAAACAGGTTGTCGACGTGTTATATACGTTACGGGGATAGTAGGTGACCCAATATTGGATATACGGGGCGCAGGAAACAAGGGTTCGAGCCTCGCTCTCACCCGATATGGTTTCCTTTGCCCCGTATATCCCATATCGGGTCACCTACTAACCCCGTATCTTATAATATCTAATATCTATATGTTCAAATCTAACAACAACAACGTCAACAAATATGTTCTGGAATGGTTTACTTCTTGATTCGACGGTTCTTTCTATTTTTAGATATATGTCTCCGGTTGCTCGTGGAGGTGGGTAATGATAGCGGCATATGAAATACGGTACGTGTTGAAAGCTATTTAACCATATATTTCAGAGTTACTAATTGTGCAAGCATGTCACATGTTCAGAAGGGGGCTTAACGTTTTAATCTATTATGTGCAATATTAATTGACCTGTCTTGTGACAGTTGTATCGACAGTATGTATGATAAGTCGTTCTTAAATATATAACTGATTTTTCGAAAAAAAAAGATTAGCTATATTTAAATAGATATCACAATTACATGTCTTTTTCATGATCGTTGATTAAATGATGGCCCAATAGATGCCCAATATTCAATTTTGGTATAGAAATTTTATTTAAGATAAAGATGCTCTGCTTTAAAAGGTCCTTTGGCAAATAAGGAGCCATTTTTGGGACCAGTGACTGTAAAATACTGCCTTCTGAGCAGCAGTCGTGCATATGTTCGGCATTTCCGTTTATTGTTAAGTGTGGGGTGCGCCTATTATTTTCTTTAACAAAAGTTTAAAGCGATGCATCGAAAAGTTTAACGAAGACCGAATGGAATATTTTCACATACAAATATTATAATTGCACGTCTGTTTGCATTCAAATAAGATCCCCCTGATCTCATTAAAAGTCAGAAAGCATCAAAATTTACAAATCGCTAAGAATAACTTCCCGCCTCCCTACGCCGATTTCTTTTATAAATGGTCATGCTACGTTACTTGGCTCGTTCATGTATGAATAATCCATTTTGACTAAAATATCCCTAGTCTAATTTTCCTTTAACGAAACTTAGCATAACATTTTCAGCGGCTAGTTAGTATCGGCTCAGTTGTTGAAGTGAAGATAGATTTAATACGTTTCAAGCCTAAAGAAACCCCCGTCATAACACAAATAAAACAGTTTATGATTCACATGATTTAAAATAGTCATAAAATGCCGTAACAAAGTTGAAGCTGGCTCCAATTAAAATCTTTTTTTTTCAAATTTTGAAGTATTGGTAAGTTTTGGGACAAGTGTGAGGTTACGTGCGCATAATCTACTGTAAACCCCCAGTGATTTCGTGTGCCAGTAAACTCGTGTTTCACTGACCGTTTCAAGGCGGTAACCCATCATTATTGATAAAGCTTTTTGATGTGTGTGTGGTCTGTGTTGTGTCTACGATTTGTGTCTCTCGTTCAGTGTCTTAAGGGCCCTAGCCTTGTGCCTCTAGATTGGGTCTTTACTTATATGTTTTTTACTACGGGGCTTGTCCCTATAGTCTTCATTGTATAATTAAGTTTGTCTTAAATTTTATTTTTAAAACATACAAAAGCCCAATGATGAATATGACAAGGAGTTAAGTTTGATTTTTTGGGGTATTATACTTTTTTTTCGTAATTTTATTCGTCAGTAAAAGGCTTTTTATTGGCATGTCGTTTGTCTATAGAGGAAACGAGTTTGCTATTCATACCGCATTCAACTGCGTTTGTATGTGTGAGTATGAATGAAAATCGCTGGTCATTATTATTAGATTTTTGGAATTGCCTCTCTCGAAAGCATATTAAATCGGCAGATACCCGATGCTAATTCAAATTTTCTCATACAGGCGATTTGATTAGTTGTGGCTGCAGCTAGTCCTTTTGTGAGGCAGAAAATCTCGTAGACTTGGGACAATAGAACCCCACTACACTTGATGGAATCCCAGTATATACAGATTCCATCTGCTTTAACGTTCTATACATTGAAGGACCAGTTAGGTTTCCATAGTTGATTAAAATGAATAATAAATCTGAATTAATTATTCACACAACGGAAGTTAGTTAGTTATTTTTCGATACTGAGGATATTTCGGTCAAAAACTAAAGATGAAAATCACCGTGTATAGAAAAGGGCATTAATACAATTTCATTTTACGCTTTTAAGTAAACCAATTTTACTCCGTTTTGCAATAAAAATGATCGCTTAATAAAACTGTGTTGAGAGATTTCCACATAAAATTACCAACTGTATCGGTGAAATAAATCATTTTAAAACACATAACTCAAAGCAGCTGTGTTTAAATCATTACCCCATTGTAAATGTCAATCAGCAGAAAATTAAAGGCGTGTGATCAGTCCGTTGATACTGTCAAAATGTACGTCTTTGCAGGCTATTGGTAACACCCCAAAAGCCACCATGTTTTGATCAGAAGTCAAACACTGTCATTGATACTCGGTAGCTGTCGATTTTGAACGGAGTTATGTTTCATCGGCTTTTAAAACGTGCCCTCATCTGTCCAACGTTCGTTGAGTATGCATGCGTTTCATCAGTTAACTGGCGAACTTTGGTGAACATCAAACGTATTATTCAACAAAGCAATGAAGATCATACATAATCATGGATTCCTGCAAACAATGTCAAGACATGATGTCCTGTTTGTTTTTGTTTCTGTTATTTGCTGTCATTGAATACTTTGTGCCTATTGCTAAATACTCAAAAGCAAGGTCTATAGACACAACTGAATCATTTACAAAGTAAAATTCTCGAATAGGTGTTTGCCTGCCTTTGAATACTTTGTACCGTGTGGGTCCAAAACTGGTATTATCCGAAAATTTGATTAAATGTGCCATTAATTACACTCTATTATTCGACGAACCTCTAATGTCCATTGTATTATTGCTAAATATATCGACGATGAGTTTTATAGATACAGTGGAATCACTGAGTGTATCAATAACTGACATAAAGTCAAATGTTCGAATACGAGTTGTTAGGACCCACAAGGTTTAAGCACAGGTGATGTGATAAAGATACGAAGAAAGGCAACGTATCTGAATATGAAATTATAACTTTCAACGAGTTTGGTGATCATTTAGATATAAAATTGATAACATCTAATGTTAATGGTAATGTACTGAGTAAAATGTGAGTATTCACTTCATGATTAGCCATTTTAACTCTGTATTGTTGAAAAGGGTCCCACGTCTTGGCTTTATTAGCAATAATATGATTCCTACACCTGTGGTATTTGAAATTATTAACAATTGGTGAAAAAAAAACAGTTTTATTTGATTTACTCTAAAATATATGAATATAAGACTCGTTGTTTACAACGTTTAATTCTCAAAAGAATCTTCATGGACAACGTCTGGGTAAATGGCTGCGTTTTAGGAGATAATCGTACATGGTTTGGGCGAAATGATAATTTAATGACAGATCTCATTATTACCTTAGCTCTTCACCACACCAGTGTCTCTAACTGACCTTCTAGCAAGGGTGAAATTGGGTCTATTCCCTTAATCACGTGAAAGGAAATGAGCGATATCCATCTATACATAGGGAGGCCAAAGCATTGTCAATTGTTTGATAATTTCCCCATGTTTTCTATAAAACCGGGCCTAAATGCTTCAGTTACTATGTATGCACAGAGATAAAATCTGGCCCCAAAGGCCCATCCTCCCGGGCAACTAAGCATGGGGGAAACTATCGCCAAAATCGCGCTCTTTCGTGGGCCCCCTACACAATGTACATGGTAATTAGGACAGGTGCCTGTGCCACAGCGAAATTATGTTAATAAATTAAAATGTGGTTCACAATATCATTTCAATAAATACCTATCTAACGTCTCACTGTTGATCAAGAGCACAATTTGCTTACACAACTGTCTCTCTATCGTAAGAACTTGGTGATATGTGTAGGTTAATGAACTATATTTTGGTCATGTTTCTCTGCTTTCCTCAAAGGTTTATCTTAAAAAATTAACCATTGACACTGTTACCAGTCATACATTTGTCTCAGAAATGTCATCTTGTATTGATCTTCAGAACTAGTATATCTTTTTTATATTGGAAAAATCTGACCCATACAGTCATGAACATAACTATTCACACATATTTTTATCTTTCTGATTATTCTGTATTCATAAGAATGTAATTCATGTGCACATTTAATATTTGTATGACCAAACTGACAATCTTTAACCACCAGTTACATTTATTGTAATTATTCAAAGAACATTTCCATATGAGAATACTATTTTGTCAATTTCTCGCCACCAATTTAGCATACTATTCATAGTAATTGTTGCGCTATATTTAGAAGTTAATGATTACAGAAACTATAGATAAGTCAAAATTTTACAAGATAATTGCTGAGCCATTGATTCGTTTGAAAGGAACATTGCAGTAATATCATACATTACACACAAACTGTAGACCATAATATTATATGCAACTGACGATTTCCTTTATAGTTTTCGCCCTGTGTGGTATCAGATTACAATAATTATATTGCATAATGTTTTTGCACTTGAATTTTACTTGTATTTTAACCTGGTTTGAACCTTTTTCATTATAATCTTTATTTTCTCTTCCATGTATTTTTAATCAGCGATTAATTAATATGTATACCACTTCCTATTTTCCAAAAAAGCATACTCTTGTCTAGCATATTAAACAAAAAATAATGACACATACATAAATACACGTCTTAGGTCTAGCATTAAATAATTCTTTCTTTCCTTAGAGGACTATATATTTACCAATGATTTCCATTGGCCCAAATAAAGTCACTTAAGTGATATTGGCGAATCTTTCGCGCAAATAAACAATTGCATTTGATTTATAGAGATAGACGATGGATCAATACAATATCTTGGTTCATTCTGTCGCGAGTCATACAATTTCTAAATCTCCAGAAGAAATTGCTACATCTATCGACTGAAATAAGAATTTTGACGAACAATGCACTCAATGTATCTCTAATTTTATGTTATTCTTGTCATAATTTTATGTTATTCTTGTCAATTTTGTTTATTTGATTCTTGTCTACAAACTAGTGCTCACTTGATGTTTGAAGACTTTTATATGAATATTACATTTCGATAGGTCGGTTGATTGAATAGGAGTTTTCCTCGTCAATCACATTAGCTTGCGTTTTATTTGTTTTTCAGTTTTATCTTCACAGCATATCTTGTACTTTTAAGCTATTATAAAACTGTAAACCATCGACACAAAATGTAAATTAAAATAAATACAAATCACGCCGTGAAACTTAAATACGGCAAGTAACCGCAAGTTAACTTACAGGATCCTGTAGGTCCGACGGATCGGGATTTTCCGGGCTTTTTGATGTAGTACTTCCGGCTCCCTCTCGTTCGTCTATCACTAAGTCTATGGGCATTTTGCCTTTTAAACAACTAATGTATCGATGGCAGAAATTGTCACACAGTTCGTGAACCTGAAATGGGAAAATAAATATTTAAAGTACACGGTTTTCTCCTTTAGGGCAAAGGTTATGTTTTGCTTTTTACCCTTGCTTTTGGTTTAGACCCATTAGGCGAGCTGTCTTAGGGAAACAAATATTATTTTATGTGTGTGTGTGCGTGTGCGTGTGTGTGTGTGTGTGTTAACTTCAAAATATCTTAAGATGATGATTATAGCTGCTTTAATTGTCCTCCCTAATGTTAAGAAAATCTCGATAAACAAGACAAACAGAAATATTTAAAGCCAGTAAATTTGTAAGCTTATTTCTTATCGGGTTGGATTTTTGAGCGCCCAGAAGGTCGTATCTGGTCCCACATTACAAAATTGTTAAGTTTAGAGAATATTATCTGTGATAACATTGAACCCCCTTAGACGTAGGTGATTTAATGCGCTCTTGTGTAGACCATATACATACACCCATTTCCATAGCCCTATTATCTCATTTACAATCCTGGCTACTTCACCAAAAGTTGTGGTTATGCGAGTAATTATTTTCATTATGAACTCGTGTTTACCCACAATGCAGGTATACGCAAAGATAATTAATAAATAAAAACAAGAAATAATTATTTGTTTACCTTTTCTAACTCAAGTAAATGGAATCGCAGCACTTGTATCGCCTGAATCATCTGAATATAGAAACAGAACAACATTTATTAGTATTATAAATTCACTTATTCATTTTTAACAATTTAAAACGTTTTTATTATGTAAATCATATATTTATTGGACGTTCATGAATGCCTTTTTTATAAATATGCACAACTCATGTATACATCATGTACAATAGTATTTTACAATGAGTCCCTGGTCATGATTTGAATAAAAAATACTGTAGTGTAGTGCCGTTGTGTTTATATAGTGATATACACAGTGTAATTCATATATATTCAAGTAAATTCATTTCCCTCTGAAGAATTTATAAAAAGTGAGTAACTGAAATGCCTAATCAAATTATAAGATGTTGTGACTTCTTTTCGCATCAAGTGTAAAAAGAAATGTTCGAGCCCTACACCGCGCAACACGTGTAATAACGACTGGCTAGTGAGTATTTAATTGCACTGGCCATATTGGACGGGAAGGACACAGCCTGGATCCAGATCTCCAGTAGTTGCCGACCAAATTATCACCTCCATGGCAAAGTCTGATGAGACTCATTAGTGAGGTAACTTGGATGAATGTTTTATCCCGGAATTTTGTATATTTCTACAAGCGCCATGTGTTCAAGTCCCTGCAGTTTCACTCCAGCAATTATGTACAGGGACGGGAGAAAATACTGTTGAAGTTTTCTTTTTTTCGAGGTACTTAAACTGTGATATAAAAACGAAAAATCGGACTAAATTTTATTGCAAACCTGACATTTGGTTAACTGAAGGTAATTCAAATACCCCTAATTTTCTCCGCTAGGGGCGTACATCGAAAGTGCAGGGTACGGTATATGTTGTTTGGAACGGACAGTTATCGTTAAAATCTAGCATGGTTTGGAGTTTCAATCTTTAAGATGCGTTTCTAAATTGGTAAACACAATTATATTCCCCGACCATATTTTTGGAATGTTATCGCGGTTAAGCAGACGCTTATTTTAAATAGATCTTTCAAAACCTACAAGTCACCTTAACATTTATTAATACCATCGTATATGACATAATATTAAGGTTGAAAAATTGTTCGATTATACTACAGCTCTAATGAGTAAATGATGATTGATAAGCGTAGTTTTATTGATGAGGAAATAAAAGTCACTTACCAAACTGTCCAACTCGTGGTTGGATGAGAATAATGGTTTATCTGACCTCGCCTGAAATTTGAACCAGAGAACTGATGATCAATAGCAAACATTTCAAATATGTTAAAATCACTACTAACACTAATCCCATGTACTTGTATTTCGGTTTGTTTACATTTCAGAGTGATTCTGCACGAACCAAATTGAGGACACCGATCACAGAACTATTACTGTTGGTTTATTTCTTGGGAATAATGATTTGAAATTTGTTATATTGCCCAGTCATTTGGGTCAGTTTATGGTCCCCACTGTTAGCGGACTGCGGAGACAATGACCAAGTTTAAATTGCGGTCTGGATCGCCAATGATTTTATATACAAGCACTGGTTAAATTGATCTCAAGTCGCTCCTGAACATAATGTAGATTGCATATTGGCAATCATATTACTCAAAACAGGAGGAATTGGCAGAGGAAATAAATAAGAAGACGACTTATCGTGTATGCTATGAACTCAATATACAGTCCTCAAAGGTAATACTTCACAAATCATATTCAATGATTTCTTCTTGTCTTCGGCTAATGCGTATTTTAAATATTTGCCCTTTTCAGTCTATAGAAATTCCTTATAATCGTTACTCTTTGCGGTACACTAATTCTTTTATTCACATGAAATCAAATGCTTTAATCACTTAAAGTATAAATAATGTTAGTTTTATTGTATAAATTTTAAGTGTTATCGTGTTATCCTGATTAAGTGTTTAAATTAATGATGAATATTTAACCGGTGGTATACCCGTTTATTTAAAATTAATTAAGGCATAAGTCTAATACTTAGTAAAACAATAAACAAAATGTTAAATCAATGTTTGGATCCCCCTTATCAATTGTACCATGTTGATTTAAGTCACTTTCAGTTATAAAGTAAATAAAGAAACAAAATACTCAAAAATGCACCAACAAGATCTTTATGATGTTGGGAAAGCTGTTATGCAAATATTCTGCATATAACAACGTTTAATACATTGTTACAATAAAAATAAACAAAAATCTATATTTATGATTTGCAGTTGTGCTCTGAATTATTTCATTAATACACCTTTCTTTAACAATGCTTATTTATTGTATTTTATAACACATTCGTGTATTTTTGCATGCTATTTGATAACAGACCTGTGATGTTCGGACTTGTTAAGAAACGCTATGACCCATACGGTCTAAACAAGCGACATGTCTAGAGACTCAAGAATATTAAATATTTATTCCATGTACACGTTATAGAATAATACTATTTTCGATTAAAATAAACAAACACGCCACCTTCAAGACCTTCAATATTACCTATTTATGTTACAAGTATGAAATAATAATAATATGAAGATAACCAAAAACGGTAGCTACTCACCAGGACCTGCTTGCTGAAGACAGCGATGTCCTCATTGAAAGACTCCGATGAGCACACATCTCCCCCAGCCACGCCCGGCTCTCGGGGGGTACACGTGGCAAGCTCACACTTCTCGAAGATCAGCGCCAGCAACGGGAACAGCGGGTGCCTGCAACGACACGAACATCATCAGCTCTTACACCACTTTTACAGCAATACATAAGTCACTCCTTTGTTTCAACTCTGCCGAATGTAAGTAGGTAAATCCAGAGATGTTTCCGGCAAGTTTATTGTTATTATTTATTTAAGAATTTATTTATTAATATTTAAAGATGCCTTTCTTTTTATTTAAAATTTAGTCCTATATATTGTTGCTTTGTCTTTGTTTTAACAGGGACGTATGGGAATAATTTTATTTTATCCCAATATATACAATTTTTCATTCCGACTTGAATTATTTATTATCTAAGGAAAAGCATGAGCCAAAGCTGTCCATTTCACGTTTATATTTATAAATCACAAACTATTATATCTCTTTAATTTTCTATTTAATTCTAAATTTCTTATTTTACTTATTTCTTATTTTACTTATAATTTCTGATATCCTACTGTTTTAAAACGTATGTAATAAAATATGTCCAAGGCTACCCTCTTTATTTGTATGTACCCTTTAGCTGGTGATTATATAGCATGTTTTAATGATATTCTCACGTGATGCAAGTAATGTGTTAAGTATTAACCACGCATCATAAATAATATCAAATTTTATCGCCGGTATTTGTTTTCAGTTTTAGTGTTATTTGAAATAAGCGTAATATGTTCGAACGTTTTTATTTTAAGTGTGTATAGACGGAGGCGTTTTACACTTGAATGTCTGAATTTTACTTTCAAACGAAATAAATTCAAGAGAAATATGATTTTATTTCTCGGAAATGTAAACATTAGTCGTATTTCACAGAAAGCGAGGGACCTTGTTTGCCTCGACACATTAATCTTTAATTCTGAGACGTTTTTGTCACCGCGCTGATTTTCTCAACGTTTCCGGCAATGATCGAAAGCCGACATTAAATAGATGATATTCTTGCGTGTTCACAAAAATATGTTAATACATGACGGACAGCCATTTTGTTTTTCGGCGTTTATCTTGTTTATGTATTTCTGTTTGGCCCGGAGCAGCGCGAGTGTGTTTCTGTATTTTATCATACTGTTTAGTCAGCCGATGGTATTTCAATGTTTTGGCCATGT
The DNA here is from genome assembly GCF_026914265.1 of Mya arenaria. NCBI lineage: Eukaryota > Metazoa > Mollusca > Bivalvia > Myida > Myidae > Mya > Mya arenaria. The sequence continues at coordinate 47,669,543 of NC_069132.1, forward strand.
TGATGCGCTTACAAATGTAGATATATTGTATTTAGTTTGACCCAGTGGCGCAAATTTTGTACGATTTTGGTTAGCTTGATATTTATGTACAGCACTTGTCGTTTAGGGCAGAAAGTTACTTGTATGGTCTGAACATAAAATGCGATGTTATAATGGCCTGTAAATGGCTCATGTTTAATTGTATTATCCCTTCCACTTCACTAAACTTTATCAATTATTTTTTAATTCCATAATCTTCTAACACGTTATTAACTTTAGATCACATGAATAAGCTATATCAATATTGCACTGAATTAAATATATTTTTGATTAAACAATCCGTGTGATTTTATCTGACTACACCAGACCCGATGTAACAATTCCGGGATTGTCCTGCACTATTTCTTCCAATCCGCAGCCATCCTTAGCCAGTCAACACTTACCCATATATCGAGTCTTTGTCCCGTTTAATTTGACTATCCTGGGTGGGGTTAGCACCCATCCCCGTCATGGAACTACTTGTGGAGTATGGGGGGTAAGAGGATGTGTGCATAGATCCGCCATGGTTCACACTATGTGGCGGTAGCGAGTGGCCGCTGGACATTGAGGTCCGGTGGTCGGGGTACATGTTCTCCAAACCCGTGAGCCCGCTGCTCGCAAGACCCGAGCCTCCAATGCCACTTCCCGGATAGTGAGCGGGGAATTCATTTTCAATCTGAAAGAGATGGCTCATGTTTAATTTAAGAGTCTTTAAATGCACACTTCGCAGTATAAACACGCGTTTGCAAGTAAATCCATTTAACAATTTACCCCCCCCCCAAACCCGCTTAAAACTACTCGAACTCTATCCAAAACCATAATTTAAGGTTATAAACGTCCATTAAATAAAATCACAAATTCCGTGGTAACCTAATTGTTATGAAATATATGAATCGTTCTCCTTACCACCCTATTCGCCATGGACTTTCCTACGTGAGTCCAAGGCTGAGGCTAGTTAGGCTCCGATTCCGGTCTCTCCTTGCCAGAGAAAGCACACCTTGTCGCGAACACGTATATCCGGATGGCATAAACAAATCCGAGATTCTGTCAAAGAAATACAAAACTGTCAATGTTAGTAAACGTTCCTACACACTATCATCACAACCCTAGTTTAGCGAGTATGCTGTCTCTTCTATCGGCCGCTGCCGTAAAGCTGTCAATCACAGTGATACGGCCGCGCTATACAGCACACTGAACGAACGAATGAGCTGTCAGAGAAAGATTTATCGGTACGGGGCGGGACACTGCGATACGCGAGGGGCGCTTCACTACGCTGCTCCCAGTCATGTACCTGTTATTCCAAAATAGTGAATTGGGCATAGATATCAGAGACCACACTTCAGGCTTTCACTGATAAGAAATATGATTTTCGGTTATGATATATCACTCTCTGATATAGTCGCGATTTGTGCGTACAGGACGTTTTCTAAAGTCAGTTGCAAGCACGGCGTTAGGACCCGATTCTTTCGAGCTTCTGGACAGCTCCATTACTCGTTCCCAAATAGTAAAGTCGACTTTACTTTTTTAAGCATGTACATTTTTACATTTATGAATTTGTAAGATTGTTTTCCTTCTTTTTGGTTGTTTTATAATCTTCGTTACTTACACTTATAAGTACATGTATTTAACACTGAAGTGCTCAATGTTTTCCAACCTTTGAAACGCCTGTCAAATATTAGATGGATATACCAGTTATTTGACAGAAAAATAATGCATTGAGTCTTTGACACCCTAACAGATCGGTGATATATGTACATTCAACCTTTTCACTGGGTTTTCGTTTCCCCGCGGAGTACCTTTCATTCTGTCGCCAGAATAGGGCGGTACTACTCAGCGGAAAATTACGCCCGTTTACACAAAGACCGCCCTAAGCACTGCCTATTGATATTGATCCACCTTGAAAATAAGATTCCGCAGCGCAAAGTCAAATCGATAGGAACGCCTTCGTAATCCAAGTATTTTGTTTAAAAAAAACACGCTTGTATTTGCTTCTGAAATGTAAACGTTTTTATTTTTAAGCAATATACTCATAATACTGTTTAAATATGAAAAAAATATTGAAAATAATTCAGAGATTAATATTTGAATAGGAGAAAAACGGATGAACTATAAGCTGCATATCAAATGTTTATATTGGACTAATGTCACATAAATTTTGCTTGGAATCAGTCTTCTTATGTTATACATTTGATTTTGTATTTTATTGTTGAAATACGAGTTATTGTATCATCCTGTGTTTTGTGTTTTTCATTTCCTTGAGACTTTTATATACAATTCGAAAAGATAAGAAAGCAAAATACTGCGCTGTTATTATCATAACGAATCATCTTTGCGTGTTTGCGAAACAAACGCGCAGTTGCTATATATTAAAAGGTGATGTATGGTTTTAATTATTCTTTGCGGGGTTACAATTACATAGAAGGTCGGGGTGAAGCGACCTCTGCATAACCCCGTCTTGAAGATTACAAAGGTGCCGATGATTAGGTAACGATGAAGGATCCGATAAGGGGTCCGATAAGGGCTCTTTTCTTGACGACATTGCTTGATGTCAGCGATAACATGCAGATAATTCAGACCAGTTCCCGGGTCACTGCGGCCCCCTAACGAGATACCCACTACAAGACTACTCTTCTAATAAAACGTCCATAATGACCCTTAACTTTCATTTTTATTCTCATAAAAGTGCCTAGTTTTTATTAAAAATGGATCAAAATGAGCCTCTGCCACGAAATTAAAATACCGTTATACCCGGACAGGGTCAAAGCTAGTGAGCGAAGTTAAATAAGTTTTGTTGATTTTTTTGTTTGATTTCGTATTATAGTTGTCATTTAACATTTATGTCGAAATTATACTGCGCGAGTTGATGCATTTGTCATAGGCTTGTTATCTAAACTAAGGCACAGCGGCATTATATATGCCACAGCCGTGTATAATTGGTTAAAAAATACTTTTCATTGTGTTGACCCAAAAAGTGTTTTATGAAGTATTTAAGACTCAACAGCTATGCTGCTTATTTAAAAAAAGTGTAAAGTGCACACGATTGTACCGTTATGAATTTTAAAAGGAAATATTTTTTCCAGAAAGATACAATGAAAAAAAACTTAGAAAAAAAAAACAGAAAGAAAATGTGAACAACCAAGAAACACGAACTGGAAGAAAGAAATACTTTATACAGAAATGCATTGGACTATATCATTCTTGGTATTATACCTTTTGATTCTGACTACACATTTTCAATAGTTTTCAAATATGTACCTTCTTAAAATATACTATTAAACAGTGATTATACATGTATGCATGTTCGGTCACATAATGTTGAACCTAATGAAACAAAACTACAGTTTAATGAAACCCAATTAAATACTTCAGAAGTATATTATTTAACTTAAACGGTGCCTTTGTTGTTTACAATCGTTTTTGGAGTGTTTTGTTGTTCTTCTCTTATCGGCTTAATTTAGGTTATTTAACGTCAATGATATGTTCACAACAATGCATTATACATTGTATTCTTCATATCATTGTATAACTATACCACGTGAATACGTGATGACTTCACCGTTTATTAATACTGCTTCCTTAAAATGAACATTATCGCATACAAAAAATAGTATGTTGGGCCCTCTTATCAACGATCGTATCATCCGATTATTTTCGAAACAGTATCCCCGTGTTGTAATGACACAGATTTATAAATTAATTCTCAAAATGAAGACGTAAGACAAAGATAATTTGAACTTGCATGAAAACTAATAGATATGTATACTTGTACCATATGATCAAGCCGAAATTCTTGATCACACGACATGTTGTAAATTTGGTAAAACACATGAATTAGATGACCCCATTGTGTATAACACATGAATACGATGGCCCCATTGTGTAAAACACATGAATACGATAGCCCCATTGTGTATACCACATGAATACGATGGCCCCATTGTGTACAACACATGAATACGATAGCCCCATTGTGTATACCACATGAATACGATGGCCCCATTGTGTATAACACATGAATACGATGGCCCAATTGTGTAAAACACATGTATACGATGGCCCCATTGTGTATAACACATGAATATGATGGCCCCATTGTGTAAAACACATGTATACGATGGCCCCATTGTGTATAACACATGAATACGATGGCCCCATTGTGTATAACACATGAATACGATAGCCCCATTGTGTATAACACATGAATACGATGGCTCGATTGAGTATAACACATGAATACGATGGCCCCATTGTGTATAACACATGAATTAGATGGCCCCATTGTGTATAACACATGAATTAGATGGCCCCATTGTGTAAAACACTTGAATTAGATGGCCCCATTGTGTATAACACATGAATTAGATGGCGCCATTGTGTATAACACATGAATTAGATGGCCCCATTGTGTATAAATCATGAATTAGATGGCGCCATTGTGTATAACACATGAATTAGATGGCCCCATTGTGTATAACACATGAATTAGATGGCCCCATTGTGTATAACACATGAATTAGATGGCCCCATTGTGTATACCACATGTATACGATGGCTCCATGTGTATACCACATGTATACGATGGCCCCATTGTGTATACCACATGTATACGATGGCTCCATTGTGTATAACACATGTATACGATGGCCCCATTGTGTATTACACATGAATACGATGGCCCCATTGTGTATATCACACGAATCAGATGACTCCATTGTGTATAACACATGTTTACGATAGCTCCATTGTGTATAACACATGAATAAGATGGCCCCATTGTGTATAACACATGAATTAAATGGCCCCATTGTGTATACCACATGTATACGATGGCTCTATTGTGTATAACACATGTATACGATGGCTCCATTGTGTATAACACATGAATAAGATGGCCCCATTGTGTATAACACATGAATTAGATGGACCCATTTTGTATAACACATGAAGACGATGGCCCCATTGTGTATAACACATGAATTAGATGGCCCCATTGTGTATAACACATGAATTAGATGGCCCCATTGTGTATAACACATGAATAAGATGGCCCCATTGTGTATAACACATGAATACGATGGCCCCATTGTGTAAAACACATGAATAAGATGACCCCATTGTGTATAACACATGAAGTAGATGGCTCCATTGTGTATAACACATGAATAAGATGGCCCCATTGTGTATAACACATGAATACGATGGCTCGATTGAGTATAACACATGAAAACGATGGCTCGATTGAGTATAACACATGAAAACGATGGCTCCATTGAGTATAACACATGAATAAGATGGCCTCATTGTGTAAAACACATGAATACGATGGCCACATTGTGTATTACACATGAATACGATGGCCCCATTGTGTATAACACATGAATAAGATGGCCCCATTGTGTATAACACATGAATACGATGGCCCCATTGTATATTGTACAAGAATACGATGGCCCCATTGTGTATAACACATAAATAAGATGGCCCCATTGTATATTATACAAGAATACGATGGCCCCATTGTGTATAACACATAAATAAGATGGCTCCATTGTGTATAACACATGTATACGATGACCCCATTGTGTATTACACATGAATACGATGGCCCCATTGTGTAAAACACATGAATAAGATGGCCCCATTGTGTATAACACATGAATACGATGGCCCCATTGTGTATAACATATGAATCCGACGGCCCCATTGAGTATAACACATGAATACGATGGCTCCATTGAGTATAACACATGAAAACGATGGCTCCATTGAGTATAACACATGAAAACGATGGCTCCATTGTGTATAACACATGAATATGATGTTCCCATTTTGTATAACATATGAATATGATGACTCCATTGTGTATAACACATGTATACGATGGCCCCATTGTGTATAACACATGAATACGATGGCTCCATTGTGTATAACACATGAATATGATGGCCTCATTCTGAAAACACATGAATAAGACGGCCCCATTTTGTATATCACATAACACATGAATAAGACGGCCCCATTATGTATAACACATGCATATGATGCTCCCATTGAGTACAATGAGTACAACACATGGAAACGATGGCCCCATTGAGTATAACACATGAATACGATGGCTCGATTAAGTATAACACATGAAAACGATGGCTCCATTGAGTATAACACATGAATAAGATGTTCCCATTGTGTATAACATATATATATATATATATATATATATATATATATATATATATATATATATATATATATATATATATATATATATATATATATTAAGATGGCCCCATTGTGTATAACACATGCATAAGATGGCCCCATTGTGTATTACACATGGATAAGAGGGCCCCATAGTGTATAACACATGTTTAAGAGGGTCCCATTGTGTATAACACATGAATTAGATGGCCCCATTGTGTATTACACATGGATAAGAGGGCCCCATTGTGTATTACACATGGGTAGGAGGGCCCCATTGTGTATAACACATGTTTAAGAGGGTCCCATTGTGTATAACACATGAATTAGATGGCCCATTGTGTATAACACATGCATAAGATGGCCCCGTTGTGTATTACACATGGATAAGAGGGCCCCATTGTGTATTACACATGGATAAGAGGGCCCCATTGTGTATTACACATGGATAAGAGGGCCCCATTGTGTATTACACATGGGTAAGAGGGCCCCATTGTGTATTACACATGGGTAAGAGGGTCCCATTGTGTATAGCACATGAATTAGATGGCCCCATTGTGTATAACACATGAATTAGAGTGCCCCATTGTGTATAACACACGAATAAGATGGCCCCATCGTGTATATAACGCATGAATTAGAGGGTACACATGGGTAAGAGGGCCCCATTGTGTATAACACATGTTTAAGAGGGTCCCATGGTGTATAACACACGAATAAGATGGCCCCATCGTGTATATAACGCATGAATTAGAGGGCCCCATTGTGTATAACACACGAATAAGATGGCCCCATCGTGTATATAACGCATGAATTAGAGGGCCCCATTGTGTATAACACGCGAATAAGATGGCCCCATCGTGTATATAACGCATGAATTAGAGGACCCCATTGTGTATAACGCATGAATTAGAGGGCCCCATTGTGTATAACACACGAATAAGATGGCCCCATCGTGTATATAACGCATGAATTAGATGGCCCCATTGTGTATAACGCATGAATTAGAGGGCCCCATTGTGTATAACACACGAATAAGATGGCCCCATCGTGTATATAACGCATGAATTAGAGGGCCCCATTGTGTATAACACACGAATAAGATGGCCCCAGTGTGTATAACACATGGATATCATTGCCCCATTGTGTATAACATATGAATAAAATAGGCTTATGGTGGATAACGCATAATTAAGAGGGCCCCATTGTGTATAACACATGAATACGATAGCCCCATTGTGTATAACACATGGATATCATTGCCCCATTGTGTATAACATATGAATAAAATAGGCTTATGGTGGATAACGCATAATTAAGAGGGCCCCATTGTGTATAACACGTGGATAAGATTGCATATTGCATGTGTGGCCGATTTTGATATGAATAAGACAAAGTAACGTTTACAAATTTTGTGTTTTTGTGAACGAATTATGTGTAAATAATTACGCTTCTAGGCGCTGATATACCATCCATTTCTTTGATTGATAATCGCACTGTTAATTTCTGATTTATCTTTGTTATAATAGTAGGTTCGTATTATACTGTTTGACATGGTCGTGTAATTTAAAATATATGTTTGCGGTTTCGAAAAATTCGTCGGTCAATGTTAAATAAATTCGTGGGGTTGCTGCTAGGTACCAATCAACACTAACATATATAATGTTTGTTACTTTCTGGCAATACCCCCACGAATTATGTAATAAGTAACAAACATTAAACCCCGTTTTTTTAAGTAACTTGCATTTCTGTATTCATATAAAGTTCATTTCGTCTGAACGGAAATTTTGTTAAGACTATAGATCGAGTAAAATAGGCAAATAAAATCAGTGGACCATTCCTAGATGTCGTTGTTCACATTGTCGGCGTTGAACGGTTAAATGTTGCATTAAGGTCAGTTTCCCATTAATATGAAATGTATGATGCCATACTGAGATTGTTGTAAATATTGTAAATATACTACCAAAGAAATACGTTTTATAAGTAAACAACTATGTATTGCAAATATATTATAATCATTATTTTGTATCGTTGTATTCGTGGAGGCAACAAGAATCTACCCGTACTTGCATTTCATGTTTTTATTATTCTCAGCCTTACAGTGACTGAGTCCGGTAGTCTATTTTTTACATAATCTAAGCAATAATAAATGTAAGTGTGAGGTTTGATGTTGGTAGACTACTTTAAGCCTCCAAAAAAATCCGCAGTATTGTCATTAACCGGTAAGGCGGTACCCTAATGTTTATTAATAGACAAACTGTTGCATAAACGTTTGATCTGTTTTGTAGCTCTTGTTCGTGACGTCTTCGTTTGTTTCCGTGATGGTAAACACGTCAATGATAGCTCTTGGGACAAGTGAGGTTGGATAGTCATGACCTAGCTGAAAATCCAGTGAAATCCTGTTTCTCTTACTGTTCCAAAATGGTGACCCCAACATTAATTGATACACAATTGCTGATCTGTCCGTGTTGTTTGTACCTTTCGTGGCTCTTGTTCATTGTTAGTTAGGCCTTACCATTGTGCGTTTAAACAGGGTCTTTGTTAAATAATTTGGCTGCTGGGTCTATCCCTTTAGTTTCCATTGTTTTATTTTATCATTAGTTGAGCAGCATCCACAGATTTTTTAACAACTGTGTGTACAATGGCGGTTTCCATTTTTGCAACTACCGTATTAGTTTAAACATATTTATTTTACAACGATTGTGAAACAAGTTATTACAACGTTATATTAATCACTCTCGTTGGCACGATTTTACGCGAGAGTGTGGTCTTGTGTTGTTGGGGAAACCGGAGAAAACCCACTTGTCCGGCTTGGTGACCACGAACCAAACTCACATGCGCCAGAGCCGGGAATCGAACCCGGGTCGCCTAGGTGAGAAGCGAGTGCGCTAACCACTGCGCTACCGTATTGATAGGCGTTGCAATCGCTATGCCGTATGTTGCCTACGTTTTACACTGTAAAATAATATATCCTGACAGAAATGCTACTTTGGTAATATGGTATTTTTTACTGTATTACAAATATATCATCGGCGTTTCTTTGTTCTCGTTTGAAATATGTTATTGCTATCTCAATAAAATTCTTAACAAATTAAAAAAAAAATCTTAATTAAATGCATTGCCAGTATTTCCTATTCATTTAGTTATAGACTTATCTCTTCAAATGGTTTATTTTTTCGTAGGTTACAATGTTATCTGAATATTAAATGTTCACATTATTAAAAAGTAAAAATTCCTGCAAAAACATATTTCCTTTTTTGTGGTACTAAAAGTGAAGACATCCGTGTATATGTACATTGTACTGTACATTGTAACCACCGTCAATCAAATGTCCTTTCTTGACCTCGACACCACACAGTGTCTCCCTACACAAGGTATCACTTCATTATGGTTTTTAGGCTGTAGGCCGATAAGGCCTGCAGACTTTTATAACCGTATCTCGGAAATCGCATCGGCAGATCGACATAACATTTTTAACTTTGGCGAATTAATGCGCGCACGGGCGTAACAACCCCTGCGCAGTTAGAACTACGTTGGTCAACGACCTAATTTACATTAACATTTACAACGAAAATACCTAGTAAGCAATCTGCTTCAATAGCTACGGACTGCGTTCTGCATATTGATTAACTAGCTAAAAGTAGCGCTGTTAGGAGTTTTTAATCTATGTAATGCGGTTAATATAGTTCGAATAAGCTGCGTTTTGCGTAATATAACGCGATTAAAATTGTACAGAAAGCAATTATTTCAATATCGGCGAGTTAGAGAACATAATATAAAAAGCAGAATCTGCAAACAGTTTCTAAATGAACGCGTACTGAATCAAAAAAATACATGTAAGGCCGAGGACCGATAATATCTACATGTACTTTGAGTTAAGAATAGAATCTGGGTCATCGCATTCAGACAGGTTTATTTCCCGGAAATAAACTCTGAGAACTCGGAAAAGTATGGATCGTATTATGATGCAATTAAAAGCTAATTAGGCGTAAGATATCAAACCATTATGTTTTAAATTAAATTTGAATACTTCATTTTATCCAACAATCAGTTTATTTTTGGTGATTGAAGTTCATCCATAAGAATATTTTCTATGTTTTAAATTGCTTAAATCGCTCTTACTTTTTATTTTTTATTGAAATTGTTAGTTTGTCCTTGTGTTTGTAAAATGTGTGTCGACATAAGACCATTCTCTTGTGTAAGTACATACTAACAACCTTTAACCAGTACTAAGTGCATATTAGTATACACTTTTACCATTCAAATCAAATCGTGTAAAGCTATCGACCTGCTACAATTTGTGTCATAGTCATGTAATGCCGAATGAAACGGAAAGTGTGTGAATATTTCTCACTTTGTCTCAGTAATTTCAGACCAAAGTCTTGAGCATGGAGCATAATGCATATGCATATTTAAAACCACTGATATAAATGAGTAATCTGTTCATTTTGTGACATGGGTTGAGGGCATTATTAAGATACATGTACATCAAACATACATGGAATAAATAGTGTTCGGGTGATTCGATCCAGAGGTATTTGTCGTTGTAGAAGGAGCCCTGACATATAAATCTAATTAATATGTTCAATGCATTTTGTTGGGATGCATTTGGTTAAGCTGGCATACCATGGAAGTAAATTAAATACGCCTAAGTCCAGTTTGAATTTAAGAGTAGATTTTACTAAAATATCCTAAATGCTTTATCCGTGGCAGTGCATTGTTTATAAAAACCAAAGCTCCAGATAAGGTTTTATATGATATTAAGAATTACTCCGTACCTTATACGTAACTATTTGGCGTATTCCACATTTCGAATGACTTGTACTACATGATCTAATTGAGAATCCACATAAAACTCTTAAAGTTTTTTGCGAAGGAAATTATGACGAGCATATATACTATCTTTAGTTTTTTATGTTAATAATTATTTTTTACAATTGCATGACTATACTCACATAACATTGCAGGCCGAAGGCCATTCAACGCTTTAAGCGCTTTGATTATTAATAGTTTCAGTTCAAATATGTTTCTGTAGTCTTTATTTGAATAAACCATCAAACATTTTCAATTGATTTTTTTTTTCATAAATAAAAAAGGAGGTAAACTTGGATGGGTTTTGTCAAAGTGAACATGTACATTGTTTAACTTTAACAATGTCAGAAAATCTTGAATTAAGTGCAGTAATTCATAGTTATTTTATGCTAGATAGTTGGTAGGAGTGACCCCTTTGATAAATCTGAAGAAAAAAATAAATATTTTATGTTAAATGTCACTAAATTTTGTACAGGTCAAATGACATCAAAGTGCATTCCTATAAAATTTCATGATTGTAGGTGCGATTCTTTTTGTGCTACATGCGAGACAATAGATTTAGACCATTTTTATTAGATCAATGGCCATAACTCTTGTTAGCCCTACGAAATGTGACGAAATGATGCATCACAGCCCAAACGAACCAACATACCTTCCAAGTTTCATGAATGTAGGCGCCTAACTTTTGGTGATTCATGCGACATAAGATTTAACACACATTTTTCTATAAAATCAAGGGCCATTACTCTTGTTAGTCCGATGAATTGTGACAACAATGACATGTGCATCACAGTCAATCCTATGCAGTTTCATAAGTGTAGGTACAATGCTTTCGGCGCTATATGTGACACAAAGTGTTTCATACCATTTTTTACAAATTCAAGCGCCATAACTCTTGTAAAACCGAGCGAAAAGTGACAGAAATGGCAGGTGACCAACATTCCTATGAAAATGCATTTATGTAGGTGCAATACGTTTTGAGGTACATGCGACAAAGTCTATTTTGAGCCATTTTAACGTAGTTTAACGACCATAACTCCTGTTAGATCGAGTGAAATGTGACAGAAATGGCAGTTGTATAATAGTCCATAGATTTGAGGTATAATGTTTCTGGACCTATATTTACTACGTTATTTTATTACAGTTGAACCTCGTTGGCTCGAACTCCCAGGGACCGGCGAAAATACCTCGAGCCTCGAAAAATTCGAGCCAAGCAGGAATGCTTACTTCCAGTATAAAGAAATCGGCTTTTTACATCCACTTCGAACCAACGAGGAATTCGAGCCAACGGGGTTCAGCTGTATTCTAATATGGAAAGTATACTTGGTTTAATCATAGACGTTCATTTCTCGCTTTCTGTGTTGTTCAATGCATAGTTATTACATATACATTTTCGATTGGATAGTTGGTGATTCTGTGTTTTGGTGATTATATGTTAATGATTCCACGGTATAGGAGACCGAGGAACGTTAAGAATGCGATGATGACCCTCTCAAACTGTTGAATAATTCAATGAATGTGAATGAAATGCAATTCTGTCAGGGGAAATGAATAATGAGCGGTAGAAATGAATTATTTTATTCATTCCAGCCTTGGCTGCCTCCAAGTCTAAAGGGACCAATCAAGCCGCGGAGTTCTTATTATTTGTGAGATATGAAATTTGTAGCACGGGCCATTATAAACACTTCTGTATGTGAGATGTATAATTAATGAATAAACTGTATTTACAGACAAAACTCAGCCGTTTCTCATTTTTGCTGTTGGTCTATAAAAATACCAACGCAATATTACAGCAAATTTCGATAATATATATGTGTATTCACTAAACTTCGGCGGATGTCGTTTATTTAGATTCATTTGCACACGATACAAGTTTCATCAATGAACAAAAAAGGGAACATCAAAGAACCTTATTTATCAATGTTGTATGACTCATTTGTTAAAAGGTTTTATAATTAAGCTTTTATCATAAGAAGCTACCGTGAGGATTATGTATATTGTCATTATGTTATCAAGTTAAACCTGGTTAACAATGTTCATGGATTCGCGGACATGACAAGCCAATAGGTACCGCCAACGACCAATTCGTCACCGACATATACCCCGTTCATTCATCGCTGCCATTTTAATCACGTGATGTCTTAGACATCCTGTAGTTGGCCGCTGTATATTACGACAATCAATAAGGTTATAGGTTCTCGTGCATTTTAAAGAATGATAAACGTATGTTCTATTACATAAAGCGAGATACAATGCCTGTCAAAAGTGTCATATTGTGAATTTTCATTTAATTTATCACGTATATTACAGTTATGCTAACTTATTATAGTGATATCAGGGCAATACACCTGAACATGGTTTTTCATAGAGTAATTTATTATAGCACAACGTTAGCATCTATTCATTGCGGTGTAAGCGAAAAGGAAACACCTTTAGCTTATCGTAGCCGTATATTTTACAATCTAAACAAAGTCCCGAACAGTCACCGCCAGTCGATATAAAGGATTTTACTTAAACGACTCAAATGCAGTCTTTTGTCGGATTATCGTTATTTGAATGAATGAGAATTTCTGCCACAAAGCTCCGCAAAACGTGTACAAATATTGATCCAGTAGTGGTATCGAAGCTTTTTAAAAGATCAAAATATGTTTTAGATTTGTTAATCTTTACAGAGGTCCAAGGGAGATTAAGAGGATCAGACGAACATCAGATCCCACGAAGCTAGGAGCTTCAAACATGTTACCTAGGTTCTGATGAAGTATTTTCCCATTCAAAGCCAAGCCATCCCTTGTGGATCCGAATCACCGAGGTATTCTTGCAAGTCATACTTCGTGCTTGCTCAGATTGTTGTACTTTTCCAAGCACATTTGATTCGTAAATGAAACTAAATATGACCATACATTCTTATATATTTACATGACCAACAGCTAATTGTGATTTAAAGGAACAAAGTCAAAGTGAATGTGCCACGTGTATGAACAGGTGATTAAAGTAAAGCGTAAATATTCAATTTAAAGTAATAATTACTATATTTTATACGAGTATATTTCATTTGCAGTGTTCAGTGATTTATTATTACAGTATCGTTGTTGAACAATATCCAGAACGAATACTCGTACTACGGTTTAACCATCATGATTATAACGAGTTGACTGCGACTTGCAAAGCTGATGCCAGAAAATGCTGAATAATCTTGATAAATGTAATACAGCCATAAACGCACAGCATTATCGTCGTCGGCAGTTTTATCTTCAAAATGTACTAAGTTTATGATAAGGGAATTAGGTTTGAAACTCGTTTACAAGTACCAAGTGAATTGTACCTATTTCGATGTATTTTCACGACATAGTTTGGATACTCTCTTGCACGACAATAATATTGTCACTTGCATGCAGGACGCTCGCATTTTTGACATTGTATATTTGTTAAAATGGTTTTGTCTTGAACACTGGTTTGGCGCCAGAAACTGACGTCATAACTTGACCTGATCGAGGAGAGAGAAACGAACGTCAGGTTGTCTTGTGTTGCAATTGAATTTTACGTCCGTCGAGTTCAGTCAGACGATGCGCGGGGACTTGCAATAGGCGCAATATAACATGTTAGTGTCAAGAAGGATGTCATGTGTATACATGAAAAACGTGAATAATTGCAAATTGCAGCTCATGAAGTATCGGTTCATAGTATACATAGTGCAAAACAAATCATTTAAATAGCTTATGTTCGTTTTGTTTGTCATTTCGCTTTGATTCCTTTGTCACTAAACAAGTTTACAGAAGATATTGTTCCCGTATAGTATAAATTGCATTAATTTTTGAAATGTTGCTGTGTTTTTTTTATAAATTACAAAGGCGGTGGCGTTTAAAAATAATAACAATGGCTTCTGTATTATGGCGAAAATAGAATGCGGCACTTGAGCATTTTTAACATTAATTTGAAGAACTATTAAGGTAACTCAATACGACTTCGACTTCGAATAGGACTTATTCAAAATCCTTATCGTTGTATACATACATTGGTTTTAGTTTCCACCGAGATCCTGCAGGTTGATATAAATAGTGGCTGCATTTTTGTAACGCGTACACCAAAACCAGGTCAGTTCTGCGATGCAAACTATACCCCAAATCATGAGCATAGGAAGTTTTCGCCATGTCCAATATCCTTTAAAATATGGTTTATTTGTTATTCGCTTAGATAAAGTTGAACCGTGTTGTTACAAGGCATCATATTCCGGTTAGAAAGTTTCAACTTTCCTGATGATGACAAGCTCAGAAATATTTAAGAAAAAATGGATGACTTATAAATTCAATTAATTGTGTTCAATATAACAAGGCATTCTTTAAACGTAATCATGATTTTACGATTGTAATCAAGTGATCAAAGTGTGAAGATTTTAATCAGTTGCGGCAGATAGCTAGATTGGATGCATTTTAAAGGTGGTAACCCCTATTCTATAAACGGAATTGCCGTTTCTTAACCTTTAACCCCGACCCGTTCCTATGAGGATCGCTTCTACCAACGTAATACACTCTGTCAATCAAAAACAAACACTGGAGTTTAAAAACGATCCTTTTGGTATCACTTTCTTGCCACAAGACGCAGCCCTTAAAATGAGATGGGAAAGAATTTGAATATACTGGGCACGGTCTTATTCGTTTTGGTCATATTGTCAGGGATTTGCCACATGTTTGTTTAATCACGATAATATTAGTGGATTTATATCATGAATACTGATGGGATATATTCGCAATGCGGTATCGAAAGTGATATCTTAGGGTTTTGCCGTTGAATCACACATTGTTGTCATTTTGTGTTTTAAATTAGTTGTGAAACCACTAAAAGCGAAATTTGCAAGTTTTAGACACGAATTATTTCCGCTTTCGTTGCTATTTTACACAGATCCAAGTTAGTTTGTTTGCTCAATTTGTAGCCTGATCCTGATTTGATTTTAATTTGACAATTATGAGTGTATCATATTCGGATCTGATTTGTATACGAGTGACCGAACTTGGGTCATTGTCCGAGCTGTCAGCAGCGTGCCATATGCCATTACGAGCGTCTGTGCGATATGGATAGTCGTTAACACCTAGACGCATTGAAAGCGTTTAAAGTCTGTGACTTATCTGTCACTATGTCCATATGTCATAGTAGGCGGCAATGGTGTCGATGAAATTCCAATCAGAACGAATGCTACCGTTAATATATTTCTCCTATCTGGGAAATTGCTATACTAACAGCTTGCACATGGGTCAAATTTTGGCGCAAATATCTCAGAGATTCGGTTCTACTAAACTTTTGAACTTGTTGAACATCAGTATTTTTTATAAGAAAAATAAGATATTTCATATTATAGTATTTTCTATATTCAGAAAATAAGTATTTTGTTTAACTAGACAGAAATAAACTCATGAGTATAAATGTTGTCAATTTAATTATATGACTATGGTGGTGATGTTGCGCTTTTCGTGTTAAACCTTTTCGGTGAGCAGTGACTGATCACCAGCAAGACGCGGATCCGTGAGCAATGACTGATCAACAGCCAAGAGACAGATCCGTGAGCAGTGACTGGTCAACAGCCAAGTGGCGGATCCTTGAGCAATAGCTGTTAACAGCCAATTGGCGGATCTTTGAGCAGTGGCTATTAAACAGCCAAGTGGCGGATCCTTGAGCAGTGGTTGATCAACAGCCAATTGGCGGATCTTTGAGCAGTGACTGGTAAACAACCAAGTGGCGGATCCTTGAGCAATGGCTGATCAACAGCCAATTGGCGGATCCGTGAGCAGTGGCTGGTAAACAGCCAAGTGGCGGATCCATGGACTATGGGTAAAACATTTTACTGCAAACCTAGGATCAGCCGGTTCGATCTGCCACCTTACCACTTAGAAATCCGTCTTCCGGGAGGGACGTTAAACAGATCACATGTGACAGTGCTATATACACTGGTGTTGTTAAAGAACCAGATAATCTCTAACCAGTGTAACATTCTGTCTCTGCATTATTCTCCACAACCTTTTATAAACGAGGTTGATTCCCTGGGACCGACGCCAATAGATAATCCGGTGTCGTAGTAAAATAAACGTACACTTCTCCGGTCAACATTTCTTTTTTGATCCTACAAAACGATGCATGATCTGTTTGATCATTCAGTATCTGCATATAGTAATGCAACACACTTGAAAAATATATCATGTTTGTAACTAACACACAATTATGCCACTCATTGAACAAAGTGTAAAGATTGATGTATATTTATATGTCAATTTTACAAATATAAAATCATATTAATCTGTAGGAGCTTAATGTGTGATGTTTGGGCTCGCCTTTTTGCATACTTATTTTGATTTGTTTTCTGGTATCGGATAAGATATAAGTTAATATGTAATCTCGTTCAATCATAACAATACAGAACAGTTATTTAAGCAAAATAAATTTAAAAAAAACACACGCGAATATTTTATTATTTTTTCAACATTTTCGGACTTATATCGTTGCCTCGTTGCGTCTCTTGTTAAGATTTAGATTGGGTACACATTCATTAGAAATAGAAACTTGAAGGTACAACAACATTGTTGGAGAGAACAAAAAATGTAAAATAAGTAATAACAATACAGTCATATCAGATTTTCATTTTTTTGCGCATTTGTCCTCTGTACACTGACCTTAGAGTTAAGTATAACCTGAATCCATATTTTAACACTATTAACAAATTTGTATCCATCTTGTCTAGTTCCAACAGTCGGATTATTAGAAATCTTTCAAAATTTGTATTTAATGCTATGACAAACCGTACTGATGCTCTCGTTGTCCAATGTACTGCTTCATTTATTTGGTATATATGTAAGTTGTCAGATAATAATATGTTGTTTTGTTTTTCTTTTTTGTGGCCATCTGTGTATATATCGTGATGTTTGTGTTAGGCCAAAGGCATGGATTTGCCGATATTGCCATAAATTGAAACAAACTGTTATCCTTGATTTAATGCAACTGGGCCTGTCACTGTAGTTTCCATTATTTTAATAAACACGTAATATAATAGGATTTTAGACATTAAATGGTTTTAAAAACCCTCTCTTAGTTTTAAAAACCATTTCTTAGTTATTTTGATTTAATGTTTTCCCAACAATTATTTTGTTCTGTATACGATTTCTAATAATATGATTTCCATTTCTCGTCTACTGACAATAGCATAAAATAAGTTGCTTATGTTTGTTCGTGTTTTCATTAGCATCATATATGTAGATATATTCAGTCATCTTGAGATGATATTATTATTATTATTATATTGTCATTAAAGAGAGCAATATAATATAATATAATATAATATAATATAATATAATATAATATATATATAATATAAATATAAATATAAACATAATATAATATAAACATAATCTAATATAAATATAATATAATATACTCTTAGATCTATGTATACATGAATACATATATTTATGTATATGTTTTCCGAAGTAGAATGTAACACCCCCACCCCCCTCCACGCATATTTTAAAAAAAAGTAATAATATTAATAAAATAAAATAAAAATAGACTTTGTGATTATTTGTATGATATGGTATGTTTTATTTCACAAACGCCTTCAAAATTTTCTCATGCCAAAATAGTTTACTCAAGAGAAGTCCGGATCGAGGAATGATTACGGTTGTTCTCCTGCATTTAAAACAAGGAAGACAAACGTTTCCATTACATTAATAAACTTTCCAATATGGAGGAAACAGTCTAACTAGAAATATAAATATTTTTTTTAAATCATTTGTAATCTGTATTTGAACTTATGATGAGCAAAAAAAAAAAAACTGTAAGAGACTCCAAGCATAATGAACTTCACTGAATAGTCATTTTCCTATAGACGTGTTTTTTTTTGTTTGCGACTGTCAACTCATTAAGGTTATATTAAGATGGTAATTAAATGGGAACACGTCGATGTATCACTCCATTCGCGGCAATTAAGTAAACTTGAAGTCGCTTGATTACCAATTTAATTCACAAAAACATTTTTGAGGAATCTTAATTACAGAGAAACAACGAGCTTATTTTTCTTGCTTTCTCGACCCTGAGTCGAAACACTGTAGCGTTAACGTACCGTAACGTAAGCGTAGCGTAAATATACCAACGTCTTTTGTTTTATATCGTTTTATTTCGCCTTTTCCTCATAAAACACAGGTAAAACCGCCGGAGGGAAATTTTATGCTCCTCATCAAAATCGTAGATTGAGGATTTAGGAGTGACAGATATATAAATTTTGTGGACGAAATGGACAGTACGTCAGCGGTTGATGGATTGTAATGACGGGACTTACGAAGCACACCTGTTAATTTGAGTGTACATTTGAAAACAGCTTTGTTTTCCTCACTTGAGCTTTGTAAAGAAATATGCTAGTTTTTTGAAGTAGACATTTGCCGTGATAGGGCCGAGAAAATCGAAGAAAATACAATTCAATGATTGGATAAATATGAACCGCTATTTTCAAAAAAAACACTTGAATGGTATTTCGGAGTAATAGAAGCGGAATAACTCCTACAAACATTTCGTGCCAATCCGTTTTTATATCAACACGCGAGTTTTACAAGTCGTCTATTTAAAAAAAAGTTAAATGAGACACTGTGTTGCGTTAGCATTAAAACTATATTTAATTTAATTCTGTCTTTATATGGAAAGTTATACTTCGCAAGTTTTGCAGTAGAAATCTACTGTATAATTATATTTAAATGTAACGAATAAATACTATGAATAAATGGCAAGAATACGTAAATTATTGTTACTTCCTTTTCTTCGATCAATTAAACAAGACTCTGAATTATCTTCACATGGTTTTAAAATTTTATGTTTCGTGTCTTTGTTTATAATGAATTTGTTTTTGATTAATAATTAAGTTACACATGTTGAAGTTTTCCGCGAATGTTTGTCAATGAATGAAATGCTTAGAAACGCATATATTCGTGATCTATTTTAAACATGCTTAACAATATTTGATTAATTGCGCTTTTTGTTTCAAGATTTGATTGTACGCTAAAGAATGTGTGCAGTTATCAAGCCTGTTCACTAATTGAGTTTCGCTTAGATCTTAAGAAATCCTTATCACATTCTAACAGTTTCAGGACGTCACGATGTTTACACGTATAGCCGCTTTAATAAACTCGTTTTTTAAAAGAATCGTTTTCTGCGATGGAAGAAATGTGGAATGCTATTTACGCGCGCTAAGTCCATACTGAAATGATAATTGAAAACAGAAAGCATATCCATTCTTTCGCGTTTTATGTTTGTATGATGTGTCGCCGCGTTTATTGAAATTTGTCTTGTTTGATGTGTCCGTGGTTCGACCTATCAGATGGGATAAATCAACGTTTATTACAGTTACCCATCCACCCGAGTGCGTCAAAGAAGACGTTGCGAAGACTACCACCAAGTAGAATTGTTATTCACTATGAATCCTTTTAGGAAGAGAAGACAAATTCGGTCCTTTCGGGACAGCTGACAACACGGATAAATGACTAACACCTTCGAATGTCCAAATCAATTTTGGCAATCGAAAACAAATGAGTGATCAGACGATAACCATCATATCCAATAAATCTAGGGCACATTGCTTATTGATATGAATAAGTTATGGCGAAAACTGTAAACCATTCATTAAGCAATCTGTTCTGAAATGTAGTGATTCATTTTGATCCAATCAGACGCACGATGTCGAGAAATAACTTACTCCATTACATAATCCCGTGATGAAATCGATGATTTTTTTCTTAATAAGTGACAAATGTTAGTATTTATTTCAATTCAAACATATTGAAATGCACATACCTTGTATGGGAGAGACAGATGATCTCAGACAACAAAGATGGATGGACCTGCAAATATATCCGTATTGAAAGTCTCTGTAACGTACAAGTTAAAATTTAGCAATGTGTCAAAGAGCTGGATGACATTCCGCTAGAGAAGCTGTCACAGTAAACCTCAGCTAGTTTACGACATACACAAAGCTATCTGATGGATTCTGTCACAGTTTACCGTTCCTCTTCCACATAATGTATCTGTCTATACGAAGCTAACAGACGGGTGGGCGGGACTCCGCTCCGGGCAGCTTATCAATATTCATTAGCTCCGTTCTCTGTGTGGAAGTCCTATTTTTTGTTCAAGCTTTTATTGAGTCTTTTTGGAAAGGTACCGTCTTATTTCGGGAACAGTCGCAGTTCGGATCAAAATCGAAACGTCGGAGTACGTACAATTAGTGACGGTAAAATAGATCAAAATAAAACGGAAAGAACTAGAAATGTTTATTACAATGGGTTTGCGTTTTTCTCGTTTTCTAATGGCTTCAGACTGGGTGACGTGTCATTAGGACGCGGGGAAATTGTCTAGAATTTCAGAACCTGTTTTCTTATTAAGGTAAATAGACGACATACTTTGGGAGGCAAATATAATTATATTTTCTCGGGAAAAGTATTCTCGTCTGCTAACTGTAATTTCTCATTTGTCTGGGAATCAAAACGCGTCTGCTGTGAGTTTTATTTCTGGAAGGAGCTATTTTCTAAACTCTTAAGGCGGAGAATATAGCATTCAAAATTGGAAGAAATGCTATACATTTGCGTGATACTATTTAGTCATAACATCATAAGACACCGCCGATGATATAAATTCGCAAAAGTTCTGCTATAAAACTCATTTCAATCGATTCGAAGAGAACGTATTATATCATAACTGATTTCGGAAAATAGTTCCATTAGAATCTTTATTGATCTATGATATGAAATGCCATTTGATTCCCCTACCCATTTACTGTGGAAACTTCTGTAACGCTATTTCACCTTTCAGTAATAGAGAGTAATGTTTATGATTCGTTGTTTTTTTTCATAATTATATTTCATTGGTTAATTGCTGAATACTTCTCTACGATGATACAAGGGCATAGCGTATTATATGACATTTTTTCGAGATTATTTGTTTTCTTTTACCGAAACTAGCGCCAACTTCTGGAGTATGTACATTTCTATGAACATCGCCTAGTTTTTTGGACAAATGCATATTTTATCTCACTTGTTTAAATAATATCCGCAACAAGTCCATTTTAAGCAAGCCTTAAACGTTCGTCTTACAGACCATTTTAAAAGAATTTCCACAAGTATTTCTAATTAAATATCCTTTATCCATTAAAAAAGAATTGTAGTGTGATTCTATTTCTCAGAAAATGCCACGTGTTGCCTTTTTTATGGAATAACTATGATATTTTATTCAATTAAGGTAACTTTAGAGATGGATAATATATCGTATCACTACCGAGTAACGATCATTAGTGATGTGATTAAATATTAGTCTACCGTGAGGATACACCGCGATGCCATTATTAGCAGAGATCTTTCCCAAATGTAAAATTCATTAAATTCTAAAAATGGAAATAACTTTTTAATTAACGAAGGCTCAAGATCAAAACACTTATTAGTTTTGATTTATATCTACCTTCATTCTGGTTGATACTATGTATTTGAGTATGACTTTATGAAAGAAATTAAGATAAATGTCAGTAAAGGTCTAAAAGTGAAAATACAATTTAAGATTTATATTGCCTCGCAAAACCCCTTTTTCTCACTTGTAGCAACAGTTATGATGAATGTTAAATATTTTATTTTATTTATAATATGTTTGATTTAACATCTAATATGTGTTATTGCGCTGAGAAAAATTGGATTTCTTAAAAGTTACAGTGATAAATAATGTTTTAATGATATTAATTTTATCTTGTTTTAGGTATGAAAATATTGGAACATTTCATGAAATCATAGTTTGCATTGTAAGACGGAAACAAAATTCTATTAACATTTTTATAGTACATTATTTAATCAACATTCTTTTCAGTCATTTTTTTATATATTAACTTATTTCATTTAAGGTATACATACATAATTATATATATATATATATATATATATATATATATATATATATATATATATATATATATATATATATATATATATATATATATGTATATATATTTTTTTTCGCTTGATTTATTGCTCTGATTAATTAAGTTTGCTGCCATTTTTCTTTCTCGATGGAGCTTTTCGGGACATTTGTTATATGTTCAATTATGATAATGGTTTTGCTTTTCAAGAAATTCAATACAATTCAACGAGCATGTCATTTATTAGGGCCGTATATTTCGACGGCAATTAATAGATAAATATCACTTTTAGGTGCTTTTAAAAGCCCTAGGTGCGCTTTAATCTTTCTAATACGATTTTGCGTTTATGTCGAAGAAATTGGACACCTCATGTAGAGTGGTACGTATATGGACACTGCCATGAAGAATTCAAAAGGTCGAGTTTGTCGGAGCTCAAGTTTCAGGGACGGGAGGCGGGAGCCTACATCCCGGGGTGCTACAAGGATTAGTTGATCCGCTAATAGCTGCTTGGAATGCCGCGGAAAAGCCGAATGTGTCATTAAAAATATTTTGCCGACTAAGACGTTGGATTTAGGTCAAACGATGAATTTGATAAAATAATTCATATATAAAATATACTATTAAAGATATGTTGAAATATTGTTTTACTACTAATGCAAGAATTTCGAAAACAATATATTGGTACCACGATCATAATTATGAATGTTCATGTCTTATGCACCAGTCAATTGTAACAACGCCCTCCCCCCCCCCCCCCCCCCACCCCCAGGTTCGGTGGTATACCGGGGATAGCCGGGGAAATGGGCCGTGTTTTTACCTTTCAGGTGGCCCCGGGTGAATGCGGTGGTTTTGTCGTCGCTTTAAATATAGCTGGGAATGGGCCTTACCTAGGGTCCCTGGGGTGCGGGGGCATTTGGCGGCGTTTTTACCATTTGTTCGTTCCCCGCAGGGTGGGGATTTTAGCTTGGGTTGGCTGGACCGAAAGTCAAAGTCCCCGCTTTTCCCCGGACCTGGGGGGTGGGGGGCCTAGGTTACAATTGACTTGTGCATTAACCAGTGACAAACGATTGTTTTGTGCAAAATCCAACGCATTTCCACATAATGTAATTTTAATCTGATTAAAAGAACGTGCGTGTTAATTGAAAAAAAAACAGTGTCGCAATTATTTTGGATTATAACAATTAATAAAAAAGAAGACTAAAACTATTTTAGCAGTGTGTCCATCTTGGAAATAAATGTGTGTATCGTTAAGAAATGATATCACACACTATCATCGGCGATCTCATATGCAATCCTTTGTGTTCCTTTAATGTTGTATTTACCAAGACACAATTCTATGATTTGATTAAAAGTCTCCATTCAGTGCTCCCTTGGCCCAACTTTTGTTTGGATTTGTCAATTTGAACGAGGAAACGAGTCTAGATTTACTGTTCGCCCTCGTTCTCATATAACCTAATGCAATTTCGCTAAAGACCTAAGTGACCAAGTCTTTAGATATTAATATTTGTCTAGTCTCCATTTTTGTTTACTTTTTCGGCGCGTGTACAATATGAGGGAAGCTCATTTATCGCCCTTATATATTATGTATAGCCGAGGTTAAATGTCGGAAAGGAAGGGAAATATTCGAATTATCGACCATATCAGAAACGTAATCAATAGGATAATAATTTTTATACAGCCTCTTCTAAATATTGAAATTCAGGCAATGTGGCGGCAAAACCCAGCTTCAAAAGAAGTGGTAAAATGTTCATGCAGTTTTAAAAGACTTCTATACAACGTTCATGGTAAAATGATGTTCCAATGATCTCCATATAGCTATGAAATAGGTAATTGAACACCTAATTATTATCACGGATGCTGCCGCTGTTACCAACAACACCTTGTGATTGTAGTTTCTGAATATTATGGTCTATAAAGTGTTGCAGTAAAAGGACTATGGACAGAAGTTGCCCTACTTCTGACGTCAAATGTTTCCTATGCACAGTTATATTGCACTTTAATCAGATAGCCAATTATATATTCATGAAGACATCTTGAAAACATAACAAGGCGCCCTTATGTTCTATGGTACGAGTATATGTGTTTATTTCACTGCAAGGCCATTATAACTGTTATATTTCTATGTAAAGGCAGAATGTACTTTTTACATCTTATTAATATGTTGATGTTACTTGTAAATCTACCTTATTTAATCGTCAATGAATCGTTGTGGTTCGATTGAGTGTCGAGTCCAAGGCTAAAACTGTTTGTTTTATTGAATAGGTAGCTAAGCGTCGAACAATGGAGTTGACGATAGACATAACAATACAACGATGTGGCTTAATTACGCATGAAAGAGAGCGGTTTTGATCATTGTTTTGACTTATTTCACAGAAAGACCTCCAGTAAAAAATCTTTAAAAATATATCAAAATCTACATAACGGACAATTAATTAATAGCAACATAATATGAAAATGTTTCTCATTAAAACACATGTATTCTGTGTACAGAGACCAACGCTATAACCAAAATGAATCACTTCCACACATAGTTTGGTTTGTCTAATCACATCAAAGCGTCACAGAAAAACTAGAAATAGGAAAAGCATGAAACTTGGAACAAGTGTTGATGAAGCTGTAAGCGATACTTATTCTGATTATGTCAATGTGACCCAACATTAAGCCATATTTCAATTCTGAATTTTTAAAGTGTGTTATATAGTCTGCACTTACATACGTTAATATTCTTTTGCCAAGAAAAAGGTATCATCATAACATTGAATATATCGTGATGCTGTGCAAATCATTGAACATATAGTGATGATGTGCGAATCATTGAATATATCGTGATGCTGTGCGAAATATTGAATGCGAACCATTGAATATATCGTGATGCTGTGCAAAATATTGAATGCGAACCATTGAATATATCGTGATGCTGTGCGAACCATTGAATGCGAACCATTGAATATATCGTGATGCTGTGCGAACTATAGAATATATCGTGATGCTTTGCTAACCATTGAATATATCGTGATGCTGTGCAAACCATTGAATATATCGTGATGCTGTGCGAACCATTGAATATATCGTGATGCTGTACGAACCATTGAATATATCGTGATGCTATGCGAACCATTGAATATATCGTGATGCTATGCGAACCATTGAATATATCGTGATGTTGTGCGAACCATTGAATGTATCGTGATGCTGTACGAACCATTGAATATATCGTGATGCTATGCGAACCATTAAATATATCGTGATGCTATGCGAACCATTGAATATATCGTGATGCTATGCGAACCATTGAATATATCGTGATGCTATGCGAACCATTGAATATATCGTGATGCTGTGCGAACCATTGAATATATCGTGATGCTATGCGAATCATTGAATATATCGTGATGCTGTGCGAACCATTGAATGCGAACCATTGAATATATCGTGATGCTGTGCGAAATATTGAATGCGAACCATTGAATATATCGTGATGCTGTGCGAACCATTGAATGCGAACCATTGAATATATCGTGATGCTATGCGAACCATTGAATATATCGTGATGCTTTGCGAACCATTGAATATATTGTGATGCTATGCGAACCATTGAATTTATCGTGATGCTGTGCGAACCATTGAATATATCGTGATGCTGTGCGAACCATTGAATTTATCGTGATGCTGTGCGAACCATTGAATATATCGTGATGCTGTGCGAACCATTGAATATATCGTGATGCTGTGCGAACCATTGAATGCGAACCATTGAATATATCGTGATGCTGTGCGAACCATTGAATGCGAACCATTGAATATATCGTGATGCTGTGCAAACCATTGAATTTATCGTGATGCTGTGCGAACCATTGAATATATCGTGATGCTGTGCGAACCATTGAATATATCGTGATGCTGTGCGAACCATTGAATGCGAACCATTGAATATATCGTGATGCTGTGCGAACCATTGAATGCGAACCATTGAATATATCGTGATGCTATGCGAACCATTGAATATATCGTGATGCTGTGCGAACCATTGAATATATCGTGATGCTATGCGAACCATTGAATATATCGTGATGCTATGCGAACCATTGAATATATCGTGATGCTATGCGAACCATTGAATATATCGTGATGCTGTGCGAACCATTGAATGCGAAAAACATTGAATATATCGTGATGCTATGCGAACCATTGAATATATCGTGATGCTGTGCGAACCATTGAATATATCGTGATGCTGTGCGAACCATTGAATATATCGTGATGCTATGCGAACCATTGAATATATCGTGATGCTATGCGAACCATTGAATATATCGTGATGCTATGCGAACCATTTATATATAATTATAGAATGTTAACCATTTAGCCAAATTGAAAAGTGAGCCATAACATAACATGGACATAACATCAGTCATTCAAAATAAGGCTTATGATCATGGACACAACACCAGTCATTCAAAATAAGACTTGTGATCATGGACACAACACCAGTCATTCAAAATAAGACTTGTGATCATGGACACAACACCAGTCATTCAAAATAAGGCTTATGATCATGGACACAACACCAGTCATTCAAAATAAGGCTTGTGACCCTATCTTATCAACTACCGTACGATCGCCTTTTCGAATCGTTATTTCTATGTAGTGATAATATTTATTTCTAAAGTAATAGGTGTTTTTGACAGTTCAAACATAAGTTTATGCATTTCGCAAGTTCGACATTAATTTCGACATGATATCTAACGAAAATTCTTTATCTTGCGATACAGACATTGTTAAGATGGCTCCTGTGTGGCATTTTATGAGTGGATGTAAATGAATTTTGATTACATTACATGTTTATTATGAGGGTTCAAAATGGTCGGTAAACAATACAAAGAAAATGCATAAAACATTGGCATTGTTACTACATGAGTTATACCGGTAAAGCAACTAATCAGTTATCTGCAGCCACACATTCAAATATGGCCATATACTTATATCGGATCCAAACAAAATTTCATTG
The DNA here is from genome assembly GCF_026914265.1 of Mya arenaria. Classification (NCBI taxonomy): domain Eukaryota; kingdom Metazoa; phylum Mollusca; class Bivalvia; order Myida; family Myidae; genus Mya; species Mya arenaria. Next base: position 47,697,493 of record NC_069132.1, read on the forward strand.
CGTTTTGTGACTGACTTCTTTTATTAATGTGTTAAACAAAAACAACATTAATTTGTTGCTGTACCCGTTTTAGGAAGTAGACTTTAAATAGGAATCCGGAAGTGGTGCCTTTTATAATAAAACATCTCAAGTCTGTCACTGGAATGGATAGTACTTAATTAAGAAACCATTCAACCATGACTTTGTTACGGCTTATTGTTACACGAAATGGAGGGTTCGATTTTACAGGACCCTTATGGCCGTTTACGATGATATAATGGAACCCTGTATCGCACCCTCTCAAAAATGTCCTTATAAACCAACCCCAAAACATTCCCAACAACAAAAGACCTGACACCGGCATGATGCCCGGCGTTTTACCCACTCTTTTACATTAATGAAAATATGCAAATGTGTTTTGTAATGCAGTAAAGACCATAATAGTTTTGATTGGTCATTTTGCAATGTAATTATAGTCATTTATCCCAATAGCCCGTCTCGGGGACAATTATTTCGATGTGTGTACAAGTTTCCTTGTCAAATTTAAGATGATGTATCTTTTAAAGGAACTTGATATTGCCTGTGAAAACCCATCTATGGAATGCTCATTATTCGCCCCAGTCTGCTATTTGTTCGTCTTGTTCTATGAACATTTAGACTCGCAGGTGAAAAAACACTGACATGACGTTTAACGCCGTGAGAATCGCGATTCTATTTCCTAATGTCACATTTTTAACAGAAGAGGGAGGAATTTTCATCAGTTCGCTTGCATACAAATGTCCCAAACTATAGAAAACAAAAAGCTGGCCTAAATGTTGATTGTCCCCAAAACTGTAATGAAGCCATCTCATGTTTCCTGTAAGTTCAGCTTCAAGACTTTTTCTCTTTTACAACCTCATCATTCAAACGCGGGGACGTCTGAAGAAAAAGGCGTCAACGACAAATGTTTTTATTCCAGACTCATTGTTTGACGGAGATTGATATTCTTGTCGCTTTTTATCAGGTTACAGCAAAGCCACACTTTTCAAGTAAGATGAGTTTTTTTTCAACTTCAAAAGAGTGTTCTTAACGAATGGATATGTTTACGTGTATGCATGCATGGTCATTGTGTAAACGTGTATTCCAGTGTTGGATGAATAGAAGATTCTGGGGCATTTCGATATACACGCATACAGAGGTTTGGTGTAAATTTGTCCTGGGAAAGTTATGCCAAGCTGTAGGTTCTCAGAGTCACTATCAGGAAGGTAATCACGGGGAGATCGGTTTCATATTTTGGCTCAATCGTCACGAATTCTCGCCAAGCTTCGTGATATTTTTCGAGATTTATTGTTTACGTTATCTGAAGCTTGGGTGCCGAAAAGGCCAGTCTCACCGAAACATTACCGTTCCATCTCATTTACTATCTTGTAAACACCAACATTTGTCGAGAAGGAAACATTAAAAAAGATTTAGGGCAAGGCTTTCGTTTCCCTGACTTGATAAGGTTGGAATCAAGTTGCCCATTACGTGTTATCAGGAATTTTATTGCTACGCTAAAATGACCTTTGTTGTATTCAAATAAACTTTCAAAACAATGTTTCTACGTAAATGTAGAACTTTGAAGGCTAATTCCATTATTTTTGTTTTCTGTAGCTCTTTTGGCCAATTAAATCGCCCGTCCAGTGATCCTCTGTAAGTGCTTTTGATGTCAAAGGACAGCTCTGAAGAAGTAATGTCAAGTGTGTTCTTTTCGACAAGCATATCCAACTATCCTTGGAATGCCTTTGGAATAGTAGGAAACTTACATTAACCCTTCATCGATTTGACGTAGATTATAAATGCAGAGAACTGGTACATCCATTGCCCATTGTGACTGGAGAATCTCACAAATAGACCCTGTCCCCTTGCCAGTTCTATATTACCCGGTACTTGTTTACACATCACACAAAGTGCTCATGCATGTCACGCGCATATTGTCTGGGAAACACATTCACGGTAATTGGCGGTCACATTGCAACGCTTTAATGATTAGTGATGGCCATTACTTGAGGTTAAGTGTTTGAGTATTATAGTATTTATTATTTATCGGTGAATAAAAATATTTAGTCAGTACACGGTTAGTGAAGTGCACTGACCAAATAGTTTAAGTTTTATTTGAACACTCATTATTTGCAAACCTTTCTCCATAATAATCCAGCTTCAACGCTGAAAACGACGTCACTTGTTTCATGAACGTGGAATACATATTACCGCGATAAAACGTCGTTTGACCAATTACAAGCGTCGTTTTTGTATCATCAGAGGTACTCCAAACATGTTGCCTTGATCGGAATATGAATGTAATTAAAAGAATCTAATAATAAGAAAGCGCAATAGGAGTGTTAATATTATTTGGTTTAGAAAGACCTTCAGGCCTGTTTGAGATTAATACCGGTATAAAATAAATACGGAGTCAGATATTCGACGAAAATGAAATAACTAATTCAAACATAACGAAAAAAAACAAATACTTAATACAAATACTTTATGTTATTTTTTAACATTTAAAAAATGCATTGATTTATGTTGCTTTTTTTGTAAGGTACAAAAAACAAAAGCCACTTAGTTTTTTCCTACCGCAAAAAGTACAGTGTTCTAAATTTATTTGTACGATTCTGCTGTATAATGATGACTTGTTCCAGATGTTAATCCCCTATATCTCGTTTTGCATTTTACGCGAAATATTGACCATTCATTATGTATTTTGAAACTAGTGTCAAAACATTAATGTTTTGCTTCAACTTGCAGTCAACTACATTGTTTTACGTTTCCGCATTAGTGGCATTAATGTTATTTCCTAGTTATCAAAACAAAATTATATACTGTATATATTTAATGTTCTGATATTTTAGGCAATCATCATTTTTTTTATTTTGTGACCAAATGGAGTTTTTAATTTCAGCTAATTCTGTGTTTCTAATGGAAAAAAAGTTTTCATAAAAATAATGGATATCTCAAGGGTATAGTAAAAAAGTGTCCGAGATCCTCTCCCCTGCTTTTCAACTATAGGTCAGACGAAGGATTCCTATTTTGAAGTACTCATACGTATTAAATATAGTATCATTAAGATACCAAAGCATTAGTGATGTTTCAAAAAGGTATGCGTTTAATACACAGTATATTTCAAAACAATTCCTATATACAATTCACATATATTAACAGTAGCATCAAAGGCCAAATGAAATGCGGTATATTTATTGTACCAACAGTGATGTACGTGAAGTTAGCGGCCTAGCGGCGTGAAGTTAGCAGCCTAGAGGCCTAGCGGCGTGAAGTTAGCAGCCTAGAGGCCTAGCGGCGTGAAGTTAGCGGCCTAGCGGCGTGAAGTTAGCGGCCTAGAGGCCTAGAGGCGTGAAGTAAGCGGCCTAGCGGCGTGAACTTGGCGGCCTAATTTTTTCTCTATATCAAAGCAATTGTTCATGCATTTTCTTGGAAAACAATGGTATATCAACACTCTTTATCGTTGTTTTCCAAGAAAACGCATAAACAATTGCTTTGAAATATATATTTTAAAAGCAGCTTGATCGAGTTTTGGGGAAAATGCTAATTCGCTAAAGGATGTTAATTAGTGAATAGAAACCATAAATTTATCATTGTTTTAGAAGAAAACGCGTGTATAAATACTTTCAAAAAGAAACCAAGTTTAGGCCGCTAGGCCGGCAGGCCGCTAACTTCACGCCGCTAGGCCGCTGAACTGCTTGTTCGACTTTTTTGAAAACAATGTTAAAAAATAGCTTTAGATTGATAATGTGTGCATTAAGACAGTTAATTAATCATTGTTTTAGAAGAAAACGCATAATAAAATGCTCTGAAATAGAAAACAATTTAAGGCCGAAAGGCCACTGACTTCACGCCGCTATGGTCGCTAACTTCATGTACATGTTAAAGTGTCCTTAAATATATGCAAGTTTCCATAAAAAGAATGTCTGAAATTTATTGGCCCCAATTACGACTGCATATTATCAAAGAGCTCCTATCTTCCAAACCAAATATCATTAAGTTCTAAAAGATATTTCTGTTTGCAATGCTTTCAAACGAAATCATGTCGACCCAGCGATTAAACCATAATCAAACCTAAAACTCCTTTTTAGAGTTTCTAATTTCTACCTCTAAATCAATCTTGGCTTTGATTGTGATAAGCAGTCGGCAGGTATTTACATCAATGGGAGACACGATTGATGCGTACCTGTCATCGAAAGCGGGGAAGTTGTTTTATAATACCGCCGACCCTCCTTTTATCAATTTACAAAGACCGCTGGCGATGTAAGTTATACAGGTGGTCGTATAGGTCAACGCCGGGCGATGGGGCGAATTGTGGTCAAAATACTGACCAGTCCGTACAACTTTGATGAGGATCGTGGTAAGTTATGGGCACAGCACCTGTCAAATTCACACCTCAAGTTAACGGTTCCCGACCTTATCTTTAATTTTCATATCCAATAACTCAGTTAAGATTGGCAGATTTTTTTACGAAGTACGATGAATATAATTATTGGAGATACGAATTGAACAGGGTACAGTCGTTGATTTTTTTCTTTTAAATTTCCGCTTAAAATGTGATACTTGTATGTATATAAGTTCTGATTAAAATATTTCTAATTTCAAATCTTACTTTATAGTTGATTGAATTCATATCAAGTACATCCATTTTAGTTTTGCCTTTGCTTTGTGGTTTCTATATCAGAGACGCTGTTTTTGACAATCGCTTATGAGAGAAAAAAACAATTTTTATCTAGTAGTTATTGTGCAATCATTTTCAAATGAAATTGATAAAAACGAAAAGGAAATGACATTATGTTGCAAAATGAAATTACTGATATTCCAAATATAAAGTAGGCCTTGTGCTCCTTCTATGTCCTGACATTTCGAACAAAATAAACTTTAAACACTACTGCTAGATATATATGACAATTATTAATACGAAATGAACATGAATCGTTTCACCCATTTCTTAGTTCTTTAAATTGTTCCCTTTTATAAAAGATTAAAAGAGTTATAAACTCTGTAATTTAAACACACATACACACGCACGCACGTACGCACGCACGCACGCACGCACGCACTCAAACACGCACGCACGCACGCACACGCACGCACACACACACACACACACACACACACACAAAACAGCACATTAAGTTGTCTGTTTTTGCAAAAAAAGATTTACACAAAAGATTTTGACAGCCCTGGTCATTCAAAACATTAGCCATACCTCAAAAACGGTTAATTTCAACTTAAAGACCGGGAATTATTTCAGTGAAATACCAAGTTCAAGTTCAAGTTCAAAGTTTATTGGCAAAGATCGGCAAACAAATGCCTATGGCCATTAAACACATAGTCATAGTGATAATATACACAAATAGAAACACACAAAGATTCAGTAGTACAGTACAGATCATAATACAAAAAAGACACAAAAACATAAAGCAAAAAAACAAACAAACAAACAAAAAATAGTGAAATACCGATCGATGGCCAACACAACTCAACACTACCGCTATATATATCTTAGTCTTATATATTTATTTATTATTTTATTTTATTATTATTATTGTATATATATTATATATATATAATATATATATATATATACAATAATAATAATAATAAAATAAAATAATAAATAGTTTTATATATTTATTTATTATTTTATTTTATTATTATTATTGTATATATATTATACATATATAATATATATATATATATATATATACAATAATATTAATAAAATAAAATAATAAATATATAAAACTAAGATATATATGATAACTTTTAATACGAAATATATATATAAATATAAATCGTTACAACTTGTATCAGATCAAGTAAAGATAGCCACGTTGTTATTTTGAAACAAAAACAACGGCGCATTAAGTCGTCTGTTTTACAAACAAAAATGTACACGGTTTTGACAAATGACGTCGATGTCGTGCAAAACATCGGTCATACACGGTTAAACATAGTTAAAATCAACTAATGGCGGATACTCCCCTGCGAAAAAGGTTCATGAAGTTCATGAACTATTCCAAAAGTTCATGAACTATTCCAAAAGTTCATGAACTTTGAAATAATTTGTGTGATGTTCATGAACCAAGTATTGAAGTTCATGAATTATTTTTGTGACAATTTATTAGTTCATGAACTTTTGACCAGTTAACTGAAAGTTCATGAACCACAATTTAAGTTGATGAACTTTTGAATAAGTTCATGAACTTTGAAAGATTGTTTGTCAAGTTCCTGAACATTTCATTAAAGTTTAGCAGAACTGCAACATAAGATTCAAGTTTGCATTTAAACATATCTTTTCTAGTTGTTATGCACCATCCAATTTGAACCACGCCCCCCCCCCCCAAGGCCCGAGGTAAACTGGGGAAAGCCGGGGAAATGGGCCGTGTTTTTACCTTTCAGGTGGCCCCGCACTGCCGGGTGAATGCGGTGGTATTGTCTTCGCTTTAAATATAGCTGGGAATGGGCCTAACTTAGGGTCCCTGGGGTGTGGGGGCATTTGGCGGGGATTTTACCATCTGTTCGTCCCCGCATGACGGTGATTTTAGCCGGGGTTAGCTGGACCGAAAGTCAAATGTTTTGCTTTTTCCCCGGACCCCCGGGCCGGATTGAGAGGGGAATGTGGCATGTTTTTACCTTTCTTGTTCATCAACTTTGTATACAGATGATCTGTGATTTGTGGCTGAAGGAATATTCTTAACAAGGTGTTGAAATACAAAAAGAAAATAAACCCAAACAACTGGTTCTGAAATATTTTTTGATTGGTTATCCATGCTAGATAGTAAGACCATGCTGTACATACTTAATTGATAGGCATTCATAGTCGTTTATATGATTTTTAAACTTCAAAATTGACTTACGTTTTGTTTAAGTATATGTCTGGAGTCTTTGGTTTGCGATGGCGTCAATGTGTCAAACAGTAGTTTTTAATCTCCAATATTAGACAGTGTGAAAATGCAACACATTGGCTGATAGCCGGTGATATAATTTATAGCTACGGTTTCTATCCCCTAGAGTAATTCAAAGTCCATTAGTTGTCAAAATTTGCAAACACAGCGGAATGAAAACAATAAGCCGCCATTTTTAATTGAACCGGAAGTACAGTTCTGCAGACGATAATGGATGAAGCTTTCACTGTGAGGTCATTAAAATGACCACGATGGTAAACTGGTGAGTTTATACCTATTATTTGTAAATTATTGTTGAACTAAATTGGTTTTGACTCCTTACTAAATGTACAACGTTATTCAATGACAATATCTCAAGTGACTCTAAATTGTAATTTCTGAAAAGAGCATGCCAATCTTCAATTTGATTTTTATTATTATGAATTATATGTTTTTAATACCAAAAAATCATTAGAACTTTCGCGTCATTTCGCTTCATCACTTTGAAATGTGTTTACTTAAGTGTAATGCTTTCATATGATCGGAAAAGAGACAATTTAAAGAAGTCGCGAAAATATGTGACAGTTAAGAAATGTGATATGTGACTGCATTCCTTAAATTTGACTGGAGACAACGCAAAAAACAGACATCGAAGGGAAAGACAGGCCTTCGGGGTCTTATAGTTTCCCTCAAGAACCAGGTAGGTAAATGTTCTTGAGTGATTGGGTGAAGAAAACATGTCATACACATAATACTAATAGTTTATGATATTCACTAAAGAAAATTGTCCTTTTCAGACTCAATGGAGACGAGTAATACACAATCAGTTATGCAGTTACTCAGCTATAGATGTAGCCAAAGTGAGGATGTCAACTTTTCCTGTTACCAGTACGCCTGAACCCTGATCATGTTGCCACCATACAGAGCCCCAACCCACCAACATGACCTGTACAATTTCTGCAGGTGCTCACGTGTTCATGACACTACTGACTAGAGTGACTGGTAAGGGTTTTAGCTAAGATCATTTTAAAAGTTATGAAGTTTTTTCTTGTCATAAACGCGTCAAAGTGTATTTCAATGGAAGCAAATACATATTTGACAGAAGTGAGTGTTAATACAAAGTCATACATTTATTGTTTTTCTCGGGAGGACCCATTTCTCTCAAACATAGCAATTCTACTTCGAGAGCAATGCCACTTAACTGTCATATGACTCAAGAACTTGACAGTAGATCACAATTGGTACCACTCTTTACTTTGAGGCTTAAATGTGAATCGTCCTGTACCTACAAATAATACTTGCTAATTTTGTTTCAACTGCAAAGTGAAACTTCAATATGAACAGCTTAAAATCTCATCAATTCTTTAATCTTCTAAAGTTAAAATAATTTAAAATAATTTAAAGATAGAAGACTTTAATCATGTATTTTAAACTTGCTTCTTATCATCAAAAGCTAAATTCAATTTCATATATTTTTCAGGGAAAGCAGACTTAAAATAGAGATGACAACTGCCGGTTGAGAAAGAAAAGGAGGACATGGGCGATACATATTAATGCACTGCAGTATAGAATCAAATCGCCTACCAACTCCATGTTAGTTGCTGTGGGCATCAATATTGATACAGACGTAATTTTGGAAACTGTTCAAACATATGAGTTACACTATCTTTACTAAAGAAGAAGTGAAAAACTGTTCCTGTATTGTGAGGGACTGCTTTACAAAAACTAGATCAAGTCAGAAGAAGTTTGGCAAGTCGCAATGATTAAATAAATTTGAAACTTACACACAATCTACCCTAAAGAAGAAGAACCACCATCATCTACAATGATTACATCATTTGGCAAGGTCGTAGGTGTATATACTCACAACAGTGTTATGTGTCATAAAAAGTGGAAGTGTTATAAATGGACGACTTCTTGACAAAACCATAGAACTGTCATATTTTATAATGATTAGTCTTGTTTCATTATAACTTCTTAAACCATTTTGAAAAACAATGAATTAGTATTATAAATTAATGTGTTTTCAATTGTATAACTATTGAAATTACTTCCATTAGAATATTTATGCGAAGGTCAAGTTCAATCTGCTTACAATCCACTACTAGTTTATTACAGTTGTGATCATCACATTTCTAGATGTTTATTTTATAACATTCATAGTTTCCAATTATTGAGTAAATTGTTGTGATCAAAGTGAAATTTTGTTGATGAATATTCATAAAATTCATAATATTAATTTGCTGCAAAAAGTTCATGAAAGAAAAATGAAATATGATGAACACTTAGTTCAGTTACTTTTAGTTCTTGAAGTTCTTGAATTCTTGAAGTTCTTGAAATTTGGTTCAAGAACTCGTAAGTTGAATGACTTTTAGTTCATGAACTTCATGAATAAATTGGCCATTTTTCCTTCATGAACTATTTCATGAATTATTCATGAACTTCATGAATAAATTGGCCATTTTTCCTTCATGAACTTTTCATTAAAAAGCATGAACTTCATGAACCTTTTTCGCCGGGGCTGTTTTCAGTGAAATGCCGTTGACCAAGTAATAAGGCTTGTTGGGTAAAGAGGCCGGGCTTTAACTGCTTTCAAGAGTGTACAGATCATCGTTACCTGATCTGATGTGAACACAACGATCGTCAGCTTGTTTTTTAATAAATCTCACAGTGTTTTTATGACTCATACAACAGCTACACCGTTATAAGCTCTCAGCCAATCAAGTGCTTGTCAATCGTCTAGGAGGTCAATTCAAATTTAAGCTGACATCAAAAACCCTTTTCGAACAGACTGGACAAAAATTGAAGCTTAATAAATGAAGACTTAAGAAGAAAATTTAATGACTCACTTGAGATAAATCTGTTCAGTAATTATATTGTAAATTGTGCTTCACCTATGATATTGCCAGTTTAAAGGACACAATAGTAGTGGCCATTTCTCTGCTTCTCTATCTTGTATATTTTGAAGACTGATGTACACGTTAAAACTCCGATGTACACCCTCCAAATTGTAAAGCTAGTTGTACCGTGTTGATGAGGCAAAACCTCATATGACCCCTGCCCTCGGAAAGGTTTAAAGCAATCGTGCACGAATCGATTTAAGTACACCAGATTGTAAACCAAATTGTAAACCAGACCGTCGTGTATGGAAGGGTATTGAAGCAAAAATTGCGTTCTGACTTGTACATTTTGCTTTCAGACATTTACATCTTGCTTTTTGACTTGTACACATTGCCTTATTGTATCCCTAATTCGCCATCTATGCATCTTTAGGGTTAAAAGTTATATTGATCATGTTGATTGATGCCATATTCTGTTCAGTTTATTTTCAAAGTTAATACCTAATTTTTAATATCTGTTAACTTAAGTTGCATGGTGCTTTTTTAGGAGTATACGAATCATTAAGAAACTTCACATGCTCCTAATGACTGAAGAGCACATGTAAGCAAGCACTTTGAAACATGCCTCAAAGCAGAATGTAAAACAAGTCCGTCTTTTGACACCAGACGGCGCAAGTTCGGAAAGTTATACGGAACCGCACGGAAACTCTCGGACGTAACTCTTGAACTTTGTATAAAGCAGCCGGTCGCCGTCCCCGTTTTATATTTTTTTTAGAAACGTACGGAAATAACCGACATTATTAGCACAGAGCCACCTGGTGTAATAATATGAAACACTCGTTTTATGACGTATCTTATCATGAGTGTTATATTGCTATGCAGAATTTGTCCTGGTGCTTGCTGATATTCGTCATTCATGTTGAGTATTGGAAAACAAAGCAAGGGAAAAAAGTAATTCAGGAAGTAAGCTATAAAGCTAGCAAGAGTAAAAAGATAGCTAAAATAAGAATATTTAACTGACATTAATGAATAAATTAATAAATGACTGACAAGAAATTCAGAAAACATGCATGCACATTTATGCATAGGCAAACGTTGAATGTCACTTTACACCAACCAAGATACAAGAAAGAACTTTCACGAAGCTAGCATAACAGTTGCCCAAATAACAAATTAAAGATGCAATAACGCAAGATTAAAAGTAACAAGGCTTGGTGTACAAGTCAGAAAGCATGATGTAATTTTTGCTTTAATTCCCTTCCATAGTCGTGTGCCATCGTTTTATGACGGTGCCAGTCAAATTACACTTTTAGTTCGATATTAAATGTTTTCAATAAAAAGATGGATTCTATTGCAGCTGCAGAATTTTAATGATATGTTAATAAAAGTAAAAGGAAGTAGTCAACTAAGAAACATGTTGACACTATGCAGCTTGAAATGCATATCAATAGTGATATATCAATTAGCAAAGACCGCCCTCGTGTTTCACCAATACAATCAAAATTACCTCACAGGAAATAAATCCATGCACCAGACGCCGATGTTCTTAATACAATTATTTTCAAATGAGTACTGAAGTACGTATTCCCGAAATATTATTATTATTATTATTATTTGTGTAAACTATCTTACATTAAAGAATGTCTATGTAGAAACAATAGCATACGATGTGTTAACGGCGCGACCCTAAATGACTCAGATTTGGGGAAATATTCAAATGGCGGACGAATCGACAAATGACCGACCGTAAAATTTCCGAAGTGGGCTTGAAGGCATCAACCTGTTTTATAACAATGTATCAAGTATAACCTTGTGGTAAGACATGATAAATTCAACGCAATATCATGATGGCTGACGAGAAATGTATCTGATGAAAGGTCCAAAACTATACTGTACTGTTTGTATCAAATATACCCACGATGTAAACACGGAACTAAAAAAAAAAATCAACCTTCCACACAAGAATGAATTCGTTATGCTGTTTCGTTGGTGGCGCTTCATCATATTCAAGCCATTTTGGTTCGCTAAAAGCGTTGCCAACACGGGCGGGGCTAGTTTTTACTATATGACTATATGGAAAACTTAAAAATCTCCTCCTCAGAAAGTGCTGGCCAGTTTTCAAAATAATTTCACAGCAATGTTCCTTATGAGACCTGATCTCAAATTCGTTCAAGCCAGGTAGGATCATAAAAAAACTTGGCCTACAGGGGACGTGCTGGTTTTCATTATATTACTATATGGGAAACATTGAATATCGCTGGCTATATTTCAAAATAAGTTCACAGTTCTTCAAGCCATGTTCGTAAGTTAAAAACTTCGCTGACTGGGAGCGGTGCTTGTTTTCACTATATGACTTTATCGAAAACTGTTCTTAAGAAACCAATGGCCAGATTTCAAAATAATTAAAAGGTTACCCTAAAGTTCCTTCAAGCCATGTTGTTTCATAAACAATAGGGTCATGATGGCACTGAATAACACTGCTATGTTATTTTCTGCTTCTACACGTTTGAAAAATTTTAGATTTGTTTGTTTTTTAATGATGCAATCCTTGCTCAAAATTTCAACTTGACAGAATTTTGTAGAACGACTAAAAATTCATTCAAATTATAGGAAATTATTCCGTTTTGAAAAAAAACATCTTTTAGTGAGATTGGTTGTTTTAAATATCCACTATTTTCCAAAACATAAATACTTTTGTTCGGGACATGCTTCCAAACATGTTATGTGCAAACATTGCAATCTCTACTGATATTAACGATCATCATCTGTCCGATAATAAACATTTGAAATTACATCCCTTGTTCAGTGTTGCCTAATCTTACAACTGTTTCTTACCTTTAAAATGTTTTAACAAACACTGTATCTGAAAAACATTATCACTTTCTATATTTGACCTTGTTAAATAAGAAAACACTTTCCATTTCCTTTGTAATGTACAACGAAATCAGTTCTAGTTTTGCAGCAGACCAAAAGATGGCTAGGTCCATCAGCACTTTCAGTGCTTTGATTCAGTTTGGGCTGATTTTCAGGGTAATATGTAAGTGATCTGATAAGAATGACACCATTTTTATTTCAATAGTCTGAATTAACCAAGATTTAATATGTTTACCCTGATGTGAAACTGTGAAATATCTTACATGATTTATCTTATGTTAGGCATCATAATTATATCATTGTTTTCATTTATAAAATTGGGAGAGGAAAATAAATACATTTGTTTGAGATTGTTGTGTTTTTTCTAGTTGTTAATACAGTTTTTAAATGCAATATGTTTATGTGTTGCATTTATTGTACCTTATAAGTTTACGTATTGATCAAAGATTATGTTTTAGGAAATAACTTATTGCCATAAATAACTTTAGTTTTTCTAGTTGTTAATACAGTTTTTAAATGCAATATGTTTATGTGTTGCATTAATTGTACCATATAATTTTACGTATTGATCAAAGATTATGTTTAAGGAAAAAACTTATTCCCATAAATGACTTTCTCAATAAATGCCTGATTTTTTATGTCGGATAAAATGTTTATGAATGTGAAGAAAAACAATGGTATCGGAGTTTATTTTTAAATGGTAATCATAATCACTAACATACTTTTTAGTTTTGTCTACAAGAGTTAACGTTATAGGTACGATTTGGTTCTTGTAAATCTAACACATGGAAATATTTTGACTGAAACAGACATTGTCACGTTTTTATACACAAAGCTATGCTTTTAGTATGATCTTTGAAAACTATTCATGTGAAATTGCATTTTTCTGTTCTATTGTCAGCTATAATTCAACACTAAGACTCAGTGGACAATGTTTCTGCTCTTTATACATTTTATAGTACATGGTTTTGCACTTCTGTTTGCACCTGACGTCTTTCACTGGATATGTGTTATGATCCTTTATATTCAGCCGAATCTCATCGGGGACCTGTTTGTCCAGTCCAAGTGGTCTTCTTGGATGAGCCTGTCCTCGTCCACAAGCAAGGAGTAAATTTACTAAAGACCTTCGTAGAAAGTAGAAACTCTAGACTGTCATTAGAATGCCTTAGACTTGCCTGCATACACTGCATGTACTTTAGTATGAATTAAATACGCAACACGTACTTTGTGTCGTATGTCACGCCTTTCGTCCTCGCTTCCACTATCTTCATCAATAAGTTACAGGTGGTGGCTGAATATGTACATATCTGCTTTCTTGAAACTTGTATCATCCTCTAACATCGATATGAATTCATTTACAGTGACTTTCTGTACTAATTTTGAAGAGAAACTATTAAGTTTACTGTTTATAGAAATAGACATGTACCCTCTTTGTCCTAGCGTCTACTGTTGTAAACACGCATATAAAAAATCAGAATCGATAAACAGAGCCAAAATTTATTTTACGACTATACCCCCAGCAGAGCTATTGAAAAGGTGTCTTCTTACGGTTGTAAGCGGACCGTGCACGAGAATTTCTAGTAATCCCACTACAGCCGATACATTGTGTTTAGAAAGGCCATGATAATAATCTTATGTTTATCTTTCGGAAAAATATTTTTATTTTACTATCTATAAATCTGTATTTATTTATTTATTTATACATTTATTTGCTCACTAATATATGCAATACACTTATGGTCGTATAAGTCGGATACAGTTACTCGTTTTTTCTTCAAAAAACAAAACAAAAAATACGCGTAGTTTAAAAAAATAATCCATCCTACCTTCGGCGTATCCCCTAATACGCAATAATGAACAAATTATAAGCACAACCAACGGATTGCAACCAGATTCAGCACTTTAAATTTTAACCTATAAACAAATAAATATCTACTGAAGTGGACACCAGGCATTTATGGGTTAATAAGACAACACTGATGTCAACAATGCCTCAGATGCTGGTTTACGTCCAAGTCTCATCGTGTAAATTATAAGCAGACGAACACCTGCACAGGGAACCTGACAAATGCGTAGATGTGGGAAATCTTGCTAAATTTTGTTTTTCGAGGTATGCTCTTAAAAAAAAAACAGACTAGCTTTGTCGCATCACTTGTGTGTTTTGGTTTTAATATTGCGGGGAAAACAGCCAAGTAAAGCTCACACGAAAATCAAACACAAGGACAATACCCTCTAACACTGTCTTTATCAGTAATATAAAGTTATTTCTTTTCCATATCGAATTTCCCTCACATCTTCTGCTCTCTGGATCTTTAATTTAGATTTTTTTCATAATGGAAACATTGAATATTGTAAATAAATCATGAGATCGAAAATTAAAAACCGCGGTTCATCAAAGCCTTGAGAACATTTGGTGTTAAATTTTATGACGCTGGAATTGAGATACTCTGAATAATTTAAGATCATTATTTTCCGAGAATCACTTGGTCTATTTTATGATAGAGTTTTATGAAGTCATTGATTTTATACTGTAGTGTGTGTCTGTGTGAAAATCCTGAAATAGAAATTTACTATCGTCAGTCTGAAAAACTGTTTTTGTTGGTTGAATTATACATACTGTAGTCTTATTTGCATGTGAACAGAACAGCCTCATGTTAAAATACTAGTATAACTTTTCTTCACAAGAGATTGAAACATCTAAATTGGCACCCTGCATCAAGCCATATATGAAACGTGAAAGAACTTTGAAATATTTCTAGAACTAGTTGCGTTTTCATATATAATATTTTGATTAAGTATTCGCTTAATTGTTTTAAACTAATAGAGATAGTTTCGTGTAGCTGATGTTGATTTAACCCAGGCTATTGATCTCTTATATCAACTTCATGTATAATGCCAGCTGTTTTGTTGAGACTTTTACAGATTTCCTAGAATCTCCAGCAAATTGCAAGTTTAAAACTTTTTTCTCAGGTGACTTATTTAAGGGCCATCTGGCCTTCTTGTTGGTTTAATATGATCTATGTAATGCATCCGAACGTTTGTATACTGCCTTATTAACAGTATTTTAGTCACTATACAATTCGATGCAAACGGTACTCACATCGATACATAAATATATGACATGTTATGTACCGTATCATTTGGCTTTGTTATGAAATAGTGTCCTCGTATTTCTTCAGATGTCTAAAAAATAAAAATAAAAACATCAAGCGATTGTGTCCGATAGTCGTGGTGCCAGAGATTGGTGTTTGCATTTATATGAAACAGAGTTTTAGGAATGGACTTACATTTGTTCATCCATTTGAAATGAGTATTCAAAGCAATTCGCCTGGAAAATGGCGTCCATTTGATGTGTATCTGATTTATGTCGTCACGCCTGTCACACTACACACTTTGCTCTTTTATGTTGGATCACATCGTGTAATCATATTGCGGAAACCTTTTGTCCTTGTCGTGGAAAACGTGCAGTCAATAGCGGGTGGTTTAACAAAATCACTGGAGCAGAGTGTCAGGATGAATTTAAACATGAAAAATGATAAAGTATAAAATTTATATGCAAGTTTGCTTGGCATCGTATTGGAAACACACAAAGCTCAGTCAATGAAATGAAACTTGTCAATTATGTATCGTACGTTCAGATTTATAATTTGTACAGTAAACTATTCAAAAGTTTAAAATTAGATTAATGTTTTTATGCTGACATGTATATATTTTTGTTTTGTTTTCTTCTATGATCACAATAGTCTAGTGGCATTATTAAGAAACTCTAGACTGACTTTAGACTGCCTTTGACTTGCCCACATACATAACATGTACTTTAATATGAATTAGAAAAGCAACATGAACACATTAGTGCCATATGTAAAGAATCAAGACAACATCTTTTTTTTTATACTCCCACAAATTAAAGATTGTTTGTTTTGTTGTGTTTGGTTGTTTTTGTTGCTGTTGTTGTTGGTTTCTTTTTTCCTTTTTTACGGGGGGGGGTGTGTGTGGGGGTGGGGGGGGGGGGGGGGGGGTTGGCGGATTAGTATAAAGCAGTGAGCTTGTCGGTCGGTTGGTCGGCCGGTCGGTTGGTTGGTTTTATCCGGACGATAACTATTGAAAGGGTTGACGGTATTAAATATTATTTGGTAATATGTTTAAATCAATAAAATACAGGTCAGGTTCGTTTTTTTGTATCAAACTACCATTCTATACGGAGTTATGTCCCCCTATCAGCTTTGATTTTGCAAAAAAAGGTGTCCGGACGAAAATTTTGGACAGGTACAGTGGATTTAAATAATTCTTGATACACGTGTTAAACAGTAAACACTATAAACTACAGGTCAAGTTCGACTGGTTACAATCCATCAATGTTCGACAAATTAATGCCGGGACCCTTTTCAAAAACATAGTTTACCATCCTGTGCCCAGACGGCGTGTTGGGTAATTATTCACTCCTGTGACAGCTATAGTTATGTATGTTTAAATAAAATTAAATCAAACATCTTGAACATATCAGATTTCCATTAGGAAAGTGTATGGCGTTAATCGACTGCTAATTCGCCAGTACAAACGTCACATTTCCTGGTCATCCATATAGGTCAGACACTACTAAATACATTTCCAATATATTCTATAGTCAATTGACCAATTTTCACGCACTGATGTTAAGTTCTTCGCGGCCCCCAATACCATATATGGGGGAAAAGTTCAACTTGTTTACTAAACATTTAACAACGTTAGAAAAAATAACGTTTCTCATAAAAAACAACACTAAAATTGGTTTTACGTAACCACCGTGTATTCGGTAAAATGTCCATATCCGGTGTACGAGTTCAATCAATGCGGTGAAAATGAAAACAAAAAAGTAGATCGAACAGACCAAGTATTTTCAGTTTGTTTTTGAATTCACAAACCATTTATCTTCAAAACATATTAATATGGAAAGAAGCCAATGTTCTGAGATGGTATAACCATGCTTTGATTTACTGTCATTTGTTAATTAAAAGAAATAATGCATGTAACAATGGGTAGGCACTATTTTGCACTATATACGAAGATCATTGAAGCAATACATTCATTTTCGATATAAATGAATTGTATTTTTTACATATGTATTGCCTATAGACTAATTTCGAAGATTGACTGCCTTCACCTGAATATGGTCCATGTTTAATCCACCTAGTCACCGGAACTTTAATCATCACCGACAGCGCCAGCCGCCGAAGCTTGTTGCAAACGAAAGAGCTCATGTTTCCCGGCAAACCGGGCCAATTATCGTGTACCTGGCTTCAACGAACGCAAACTGAACAACGGCTTCTGACATCGCGCGTTATGATATGCTGTACAATTATTTCCATTTTAATGACCCACTGTTACAACATATAATTTCACAATAAAATAGCAGTTGTCATACATCTTGGGTGGCAAGCTGAGTATTTGTAACTGAAATGGACATGTGTTTGCCTTTTTGTTGCTGCCGTGTTGGAGGGACACTCGATTTGGAAACATAAACGATTGTGTGTCATATCCAACGGTTGTTAAAGTTCTCAGGACTGAGTGAAATAGATGTATCGGGCTGTTGTGCTATTGTTCCTAGTGAAATAGTGAAAGGTAGACATTTACATTTCTGTCTGTGTAGTTTATTATCAGCCGGACATGACAATGCGGTCAATGCATTTATTCGTTTAGAAATTGACTACATGTCGAATAAAATAAGGTGTCAACCCTTAATGCGATTGGTCTGGGAAACATTTTTAATGACCATCAATATAGATATGTATTTAAGAGCCGCATCACTTCACATTGAATAGTACAATATTCGCATTAATCAATATGGCGTATACAAGAGTAAGCCAATTGACCAAAATAAAAATTTAAAAATAAAGATTTAATAAAGAACAATTATAGAATATATAAGCCACTGTATATCTCCAAAATGCATCTGACACATCTGAATGCATTTGGCGAATTGGTAACGTATGATTTTAAGTATCAAAAAAGGCCACACAAATTTATCTAGTTCAATTTGACATATCTCTATGGGAACCATTTGCACCAGTTGTCATAGACGTTATCAAAGAACGTTTCATTGTCTACAAAAAAATGATATTCTGTGGCCAGGATCAAACAAACAACCGAGATGATCAATGAGTGGGTCTGTTTGACTATTCAGAGCAATGTTAGCACAACCTGCTCCGACATTATTAACGGTCAACACAATATTACTACAGTGCAACTCCTTCGGTCAGAACTCGTGTTTGCTCTCTTAGAATCGTGATTTGTTCGGTCGCATTGAGCCAAGATTGTTGTCCGACAGAAATCAGTTTTGGCGTTCACATTTGATTGATTCGCCATCCTTATTGATAAGGGCAGTAATTAATTTAAAACTTTTCTCAATACAATTATGTTAGTAATGTTGACGATTAATCACTTGATCGCACTTCTGTATATCAAAGAAATTGAACTTAGGATAGGAGACCAATTGCGAGAGGGTGTCATTTTGAAGATCTCTTTGAAGAATAAATATTCTACTTCCAGGAATGTTTTGTTGATTATAAGAGGCATAAATGGGTTTGAACGATATTTTTTTTTTTACATTTACCACGTACAACAAAAAAGCTCGTAAGATGATAAAAATTAAGCCTTCTAATAAAAACGCTGGCTTTAGTTTACAAACTTATGACTGAAATTCAATAAACAAAGCTAGGGCTAATATATCTTATTCCAGACCTCGAACTACAAGCTAAACATGGCTATTTTCCAGCCATTTTTCAAAATAAGCCAGAGATGTCTGTGGCTTCAATTTTCTTCCATAATATCTGGTGTAATAGGCACTGGCATTTTATCTCCCAAATCGGCCTTTTACAGATGTAATCTTCTTTGATAGACACCTAATTTTGCTCGGACTAATACAGCGTTAACTAATCTAAATGGTTAATGCCCTGCGTTCGTGTTTAACATTCGGATTATTTGCGATGCCATTTGGTAAAAAGCAGCATCATAGCTGTACATCAGGGAAATAATGTTTGCAAAAATACAAAGAAAACTACAGTACAGGAACAAGTTGTACTAATGTACCATATAACTGTATATATGATATTATACAATTATTTGCTTACAAGATGTCAAATATGATGTCATATTAACCAAAAAATCATTTTTTGACCAAGGCGACAGCCGAGGTTAATTATGATTTGGGGTCAATATAAACTTCATATTTCACAGCTATTAAGTAAATATCTGTTTAATTATATGACCGTTTAATCTTTTATGACGTCATATGATAAATGGTTTCCGGTCTCTAAACAGGTCAGTTTGGCGATTATGAAGTTATTTTCCATGCGATAATATGATATCATGATAAACTGTTTCCGGTCTATATGAAGACTTGTCAATATGGCGTTTTATTCTGACTACGGAAATTGCTCTTCGTCCAATCGTGGACGGTTTGTTTATAGATATTGTAATAAATGGTGTTGTAGAAACTCCTGGAGCCGCCCCTGTAAAGTGATACATATAGGTGTATTGTTTATGTTTTTCTGCAAGAGTATCAAAAGCAAATCTTTTTTTCACGCTGTTCGTCATCTTTGATACAGTAATTTTAGGAGTTTCAGTTTGGCATAAATTACGGGAACATGTATGAATTATCAATGAAAATGTTGTATTTGTATTTAAATTCGGCACGTTTTCATTGTTTAATGTTATTCAGTGATTTGGTCAAGGAAGCGATAAATGCCGCAACGGTCCGCCCGGTTAGCTCAATCGGTAGAGCGTTGGACTCTGAATCGGACAACCCGGGTTCGATTCCCGGGCGGGCCAGGTCACTTCTGTTGTGATTGGTTATGAAATCCTTTCTACAACCATTCGCACTGTACCACTGCCCATGGCATGTACAGAAGTTGTCAGTTCCTTGCAGAGGTGAAGGCACCTAGTACTGGTTCTGCCCAGGATAGGTGTGCGGTGGTCGAACTGTCACTCTGGGACCCTTCAATGTGCTCACGCCGGGACCCGGAGTATAAACTACTAACACCCCAAATGCCGCAACGGCCGACAGTGAAATCTCTATAAGTTCTTTACATGACGACTAATACATTGTGTAATTGCCGAATAGTGTACTGCAGTCACAGTAGAGATTATTCTGGGTTGTCTACATTCCTCTCTTATCTACACGAATCTCTGGCATTGTTTTCTCACGGCGGGTTCGGTTTACCGGTTGAGAGGGAGGGAGAGGGTGTGGGGGCTGCTCGCCGTATGAAGTGCCCGGTTGTTGATGGTTATCATCCATCACGGGTAACAAGATCTGACGTCCCCGGCCCCCAGCCGGATATGTCTTGTACAATCATGGGTGTATGCGTGTTTACATGTATGTAAAGAACTTCTTGCCTTCAACTCGGTTAGTGTTGTTGATAGCGTTTATCTTCCGTACCCATGTCACGCTGCTATACACGCTCGTGTAAGGGTTACAAAACATTTCCCTTAATGATATCAGTATTCTTCTGTATTTTTCTATCTTATCATACGTATACATTTGGTCACACACATTATATTTCTTTTCTAAGCGTATACAAAATACCATACATCTTTATTAATCACAAAGCTTTCTCTGTCATATGTTTATAATGATTAAATTTTGATTTCTCTCTTGAAATAATCCAAATATACCATTGTCATTGTTTTTACTAAAAATATTATTGTTTGTCCTTTGTGACGTGGGATATCAAAAGCTATTCGACCTTGGACATATATGAGATATTTTTTTGAAATGACAATGGTACAAGAATATATATTTAATACCATGAGTACCATAACTCAAATGGTGATGAACATTATGTCAGAGCGGAGATATGTACATGTTGTTCAGTCCTTAGTTTGACATTATCCAGAATTCACGGTTAATACCGATACAATCGCGTTGAATGGGGAAACCTTCATGAACTAATGCGATATGTCAAAATAGTTGTCAGATTGTTAATAACCCAAAAAGGCTAATTTCGTGGTCAAATAAGGCAACATTGTATTAGGCTTTTACAAAATGGCATTTGTGAATTATGTATTGGTGCATATGTGTACCTTTCTATTTAATTAACTTCTCCGTTTAATGTTCACCGAATCGGGTCTGATTCACTTCCAGATCGCTGGTGAATCATGTGAACCATTTCATATTCCTTCAAGTATGCAACAGTGTTTGTCTGATTAGTGAATAATTAAATCAAAATACAATATATCTCCATCAGGTGCACGTTTCATATTTAGCTCGCATATCTTATCTATAATTATATACTTATCAGCCACAGGCTCGCAACCGCATGCCCCATCTCAAGTTTTATTGCAAGCACTCGGTCCATGAGCATCACAAAACATTGCCCTTGATGTCTGGCCTATGTTAAAAGCATTGTAAAGGATGTATATCCTTAACCCGGTCCATATCGTGGAGAAATTCGTGAACTTAGTTTAAATACCATTTCACAAATTAATATCAATTACGTTTAACTGAGAATGAGGGTTTGATTGCGAGCAGGATCACATACATTATTTACCAACCGTATGATATCATATTGCATTTTTGGTAGTTAGTGAGTACTTAAAGTGTTACATTTAATGGTAAAATATCGTGCCAGTTAGTGAGTACTTAAAGTGTTACATTTAATGGTAAAATATCGTGCCACTGATGATAATGTTAGCAACGGATTGAGCATTCTTGTAATAATTGTTTATATTTTGAAATGAGTTTTTAAAAAAAGTTTTCGTGTTGAAATACTGTAAACAATGATCATGGCTTTTGTGGACAGCCAGAGCTGAGCATGCGAGGAGTGAAACCTTATTTGTACGGAGATGAGCTGCCAGGCGAATACATCACTCTTGCTTCAAGCACGGGAAACATGTCTGTAAATCACAACACCTCGTCCATGCATGAACGCAACGGACACAAGCTGTGTGCCTGTATTTGCATAAACATATTTGTTAAACAATGGAGTTATGAATTATGTGCTAATTTGTCAGAGGTCGAATTCACCTTGAGCCTTTTTTCCAACTGTCATAATTAATATGCAATTAAGAAAGGGACGTTAATGTTTTGCTTTGTTGGGTTTTTATGCAAATACGAACGGATAGAGCTTTACAGTTTACATACCTTCGGGCAGTTTTCAATTTCTGTATAATATTTCTGATATTTTTGCAGCTGAATTTGGAAACACCAAACAATCGCCATTGTTTTCTTACCGTATTTTATTTCAACGGGGCCGTTTCATGCTGTCAAATCGTCGTGATGTCTTCAACGCATTCAAAACCCCGGGTGATAAATAATGGTCCGTTTATATGTCTTCTCCCTGTTTTTCTACTGAACATTTCGACATGAGATCCGTGTATCTTTCAGTTGCCCTACTAACTACAAGACAGAATGAAATATTTCTGTATTAAATAAGGCTGATCAATAAATAAACTGCGCAAGTGTTTCCCGTTTGTCAAGAGCAAACGTCAGTGTAAGATGAAAGACTTGGTTCTCAACCTTGTATTTTTTGTTTATGTCCCTCGTCTTCTCATGAACATGAGTTGAATTGTACGATCAGTACTAACTTGGCGAACTGACCTCACCACTTCGATTTACCCGTCGTCCTGGTAGAGATCTATCTTTCAATTAGGACTCAAATGCGCCTATCTGTTTTCTAGACAAATTTATTGCTTAATGAGGAAAGGGCAAAGATCGTGTTCAGTCCTGATGTGTAGGAAAACTTCAATTTTGACACCTAGCTCTCCCTCAACATTTTATTAATTCGCTCGTTTTCAATCTATTGCGGTGGCATAAATGTCGGTACTCCTGACATATTTCGTCAGAGCTACATTCGCATTTCGATACGAGGTAATATGTCAACTTGTCTCTTTCGTCTTTCTTCACAAATGGTAACTGGCAACTTGTATGCAAAGAAACATATATAACTCGGAATAACTGGCAATATGAACACCCCGGCTATGACAGCCTTGACAGTCAGGGCTTGCTGGAAGACTCGGGGAAAGTCGGTGTCGCTCAGTCCAGGAGGCAACGGCAGCAAGGAAAGGACGGGAATTAAGTCATTTAAGGAGGAATTTTTAAAAGTTCGAAGTGTTTATGGTGTTTTTAATGCAGTTGTTAAGCGTTACATAATGTTTATTATACATGTTAATTTTCGAGGAGATCATTAACTATTGAAGTATGAAAAGAAAATGACAAAAGTATTTTTTGTCAACGTAGTAAATGGATATGGTGAAACTGTGTTAGTGGGGAATATTACCAGCCAGGCGAAGTTTGTCACGTGACGTAGACACTGACGTTAAGCGCGTGAGGCGAGCCTCTTACATATATTCGCATTTCCCGCCTTTTGTTTCTGACATTTGTATTTGATATGTAAAAAGTTGTTGTTGATGTTTTAATTCTAAATAGTATGTTGGAATAAATAACCATGCTTCAATGTAATGGCAACACAATTAAATATCATAACGACTTATGTGCTGGATCTTCTTCAAAAAGTTGAAGTTTGAATAGTTTGACGATAGAAATAAATGTATTAATAACAGGTATTAAACGTCAATAATTTTATCTTCACTTTAAACTAAAACCTTAAAACGCATAATATTTAATTAACTGAAAACAATATTTAACATCTTGGGGAATATGAACATTTTATACATAGATAAAAAAGAAACAAGCAACATCAACAACAACAACAACAACAACAGCAACAACAACCTACACCGATTATGCAAGGAAATGTTTGAATAATTAAACTAAAAATATTGCTCCAGAACGGTTTCAATAATAAACTTCTATACGATAATACAGTCGCATATTTGTCATTATATACTATGTATGCCTATGACTATGTTTTTATTACACAATATCTAATAGTCTTTTGTATCACTTGTGGTCTTTTTATACTTTTATGTTTATATGTACTTGTCAATATTATATTTCTGTTCATATCAACGTAATTTTATTCTGCCGCTAAACGACGTGCCGTTATTAAACAGTGTATGACGTTTACGTCACTTCATTTCTATGATTGTTTTTTAACTACTGATGAAGGCGTAACGCCGAAACGTTTAACTTTAAAACAAAAAACGTGTTTATGTGTTTATATATTATTTTTTATATATTATTTATATTATTATTAAAACATAGATAAGAAATACATTTGAAATAGTTTCATAATTTCGTGTTGACAACTAAAAATTGTTAGTATTTAAGAAGTAAATGCGTATTCTCGCAAAATGAGCTGTTTGTTTTAAAACAGGCATACCCTTAATTGTTTAATATGATTTTAATATTCCATTCAATTATATGATGATTAATAAACATACATAATTTAATGAGAGTATGAGTAAACTAAGCTTTAAGCGGGAAAATGGAACGAAGTTGTATAAAAGAATATTTCAAACAATAAAGCAGTGGATCTTTGTAATAAGTTCACAGATGTGTTCGTTTTTATCGGTATCTTTTAATTTACTCGACAAGATAAATTGGATTAAAATGAATTTTAGGGGCTTAAATGTTCGGTATAATACGCATCCCATGAGGTAAAGTTTGATTGATCTTTGTTGACAATGTTGTAAAGAGTATCCCTTAATCTGTCTTTAGTTTTTCTTGAACGTTTTGCGTATGCCTTATCTTGCTTTGGTTAAATGGGTAGACCAATGCCTTTTGTTATTAAACAACGTTTTGGATTTGGAAATGAATTTCGCAATTGCCCATGAATTCCATGAAACAGACGTTGAAGTCCTGCATTTGTTATCAATGAATGGCATCCTTTTATGTTCAATATTGCACGTTTTCTGACCATTCTATGAATTAGTACGTTGCTACGCAGGTGTGATTTCTTTTCTTATTTTCCAAAAAACTAAGATATATGAAAAAAATATGTTCATTTTATGATTTTATTTATGTTAGTAGCTTTTGAACAAAATTGATTTCGCTTAAAAAAATTAATGTTTATATAAATTATAAAAAAAAACGATTGCAATATAAATTATTATTACTATTATACCTAGTATAACGTTGATTATTATTTTGATTATTATTATTATTATTATTATTATTATTATTATTATTATTATTGTTGTTGTTGTTGTTGTTGTTATTATTATTATTATTATTATTATTATTATTATTATTATTATTATTATTATTATTATTATTATTATTTTTATTATTATTATTATTATTATTATTATTGTTATTGTTGTTGTTGTTGTTGTTGTTGTTGTAATTATTATTATTATTATTATTCTTATTATTATTATTATTATTATTATTATTATTATTTTCTTCTTATTATTATTATTAATAAAAGTGATAACAAAATAGTGATGATAATGATAATGATAATAATAATTATGATAAGCCAAAACAGTAAGAAACAGTTGAAAAAAGTAATTATGA
The DNA here is from genome assembly GCF_026914265.1 of Mya arenaria. Taxonomy (NCBI): domain Eukaryota; kingdom Metazoa; phylum Mollusca; class Bivalvia; order Myida; family Myidae; genus Mya; species Mya arenaria. The sequence continues at coordinate 47,723,493 of NC_069132.1, forward strand.
TAATGGTATAAGTAATAATTATTTCAAAATAATTTTGTTAATTTCAACATTGCTATAACAACTGTTGTTTTATAAGTTCATACTTTGTTGCTGGTACTGAGTAATACACACTTTTATTTATTTTTTATTCCAAAACACTTATATATTCGTCTTATATGTTTGTTTCTTATATATTTATATCGATATACGTACCTGTTAAACATTTCTTGACACACCGGTGATCTCATCAAACAGTCACATAGTGCGTTTTTGAATATGATTGACACATGTTAAAGCATTAAAGTAAATAGATAGAAACTTTCTATTCCTCGAGTGATTCGGGATGAGAGATGAGAATACAGCATATTTGATTTTTGCGTTAGCAATTTCCATTCATTTCTTGTATTTTAATAAATTTGATGTTGTTATCCTATGTTTTAAACATTTTCATTAATATTGAAGTTTTGGTTTTTGCTGTGTTTCTATTTTATAATTTCGTCTGAAAACGTACTTAATACTGATCGCTCCTTTTATCAAATAGTGTTTGTTATCTGTGTAAATGACCCTCATTCTAAATTTACTTAATGTCAACACAAAATAAAAATTATTTGAAAGCGTGTTTATTTGGATTATTTTAAAAAAGTATTCCTCCCCCCCCCCCCCCCCCAAAAAAAAATGCAATACAAAAGTGTGTATGCTTTATATTTTGGGAAATATTTTGTTTTACAAACACATGTATTTGTATGTATTTCGTAACTCGAATATCAGTAATTTTGTAATATCATGTTTGGATGTTATTAGTGAACTCCGACATATGTGTGTGTGTGTGAACGGTTTTGATTTGAAAATTACTGCCATTTTACCGCAGTTTTTTTGCTAATAGAAAGTGCACACCTTCTTGCGACAACTAATTTATTTCGTCGTCAAGGCATTATTTAGAAAACATATTAAGAAAACACCAAATAACAGACTTGAAATGATTGTGGCCGCATTTTTGGTCGAATAATGGCATCTTAATAAAGGAATTGTCAGCCTACCAAATAGTAACATTTGGTTGTCGGAAAATTTTTTATACTTTCTGCAAGGATTTTTCTTAAAACATAGAAAATCAATCGGCTAAAAACATGGGGACGTAAAATTATATGTTGTCTCGAAACCCCGCCATCAAAGCACCATTTCAACTGTTTTAGGATTACTAGGTATATAAAAAGGCGATATAATAAGACTCTGGACTAAACGAAGTGTTTGCAGTTAATATGTTTTATGCCAAACTGAGTTTTATGGGTGTAATTATTTTCGCTTTAGCCTTTTCTTTTTGAACAAAAATCCATGTAGTTATAATGATACTACATACACTTTTTAATTTCATAATTGCATAAAACATAGTGTGCTAGTATGTTTGAATCTATGTCGAACTTTGCACAATGTTACACTATCAATACGTTTTATCTTTACTTAAGCTAATTCTTGCGACTTTATGAACGTATCTCATAAGGTTTGGTACACATGTATCATTATGAAATCCTTATAAATCATTGCACACATTTCTTCGGAAATGTGCGATAAATCTCACTTTCAAATTTTGGTATTTGCCTGGGCCTGTCCCCAGAGACACGGGAAATGCAGGGCATCCTTCTACATATGCCCCGGGGTGGTCCGACTGAACACAAGCCTTGTCACACCGCCTATTATATCTAAATTTGATCGGACGGTGCCCCGTAAACAATACCCAAGAGTAGACCCACACCAAAGAGAAACGTAGTACGTCTTATAATTTACAGGGGGCCACGTTCTTGGAAAAGCCTGGATTGGGATCTATTTGACAGTCTTGTTTAAAATGTGAAGTGACGCGTGTTTGCAACGGCGCTGATCGCTTGTTAGTCTGGAATAATTGTTTTAGCCTGTATCATATGCAGGCATTATTGGAATGTATATTAATAAAGCAAGAAGAAGGAAATCGTCTTCTTGCAAATTGACAAGTGAAACAGAAAAAATACCGCTTGCTGTTCATTTTGTGTGATTGCGTTTGTACGAATTGGGTGAAATTACGGGTCAGTAGCAGGAACTGTCGCAGAAAATTGCTATGCCATGTTAGATTTTTGATGGCCATTATTTGATCGTGATCCAATTATTGCATTGGCGTTCTTCGTTTGATTCCGGAAAGTTATTTTTGGTACTTCAGTAATCGTTTTAGAGCGTTCGATCAATTTGTTCATGAGCATTATTAGTAAGTTTGTTTTTGGAATTTGAATCTTGTGCTTTTGATTTATATATATATATATATATATATATATATATATATATATATATATATATATATATATATATATATATATATATATATATATATATATATATATATTAGACGTAAGATGATTAAGACGACTTTGATTGAAAGGTAACAATAAGGGAAAACGCTTACAAAATAAACTGATTCTAAATTTCTTGGAACATGAAAGAAACACAACCCTCTGACAGACAATTGTTTCCCATAGGTCGTTCATAGTAAGTGACCTATCTATCAAGTATGATGATGGGCTTGTGTAGCCGAGAACCCTCATTTTCCGGCGCTTCACAACGGGGGTTTCCATCCTCTTACCACTCATTAGGCATAAAAACCTGTCTCGCAACGCCAGCCCGAAGTCCGTAGTGCTTGGTCGTGAAATCCGGTAAATAATTAATGACGGTTATTTTCTAACCCACACATTTCGAGAATCGGTAATATTTGACGACTCTAATGATGATCGATATCCCCGAATCCTGCTGGAATGGTGGAAGAGTTTTATCCATTTCTTGTACATTTCCGGTGAGTGTTTGCTGGAGGCAAACTATTTTTTATAGTCTACGACAGGTTTCTAATAACGGAATTTCAGATGGCATTTAAATTTAGCCGACAAATTTAAACTCGTAAACCAGTTTAAACTATCTTTACTTGCACATAATGGAGTCTTTAAGATAAACGTTTCTTAAGTAAAATACAGGATGGAATAATGATTCTTCTGAATCCAAACTGAACCTAAGTATGAACACAGATATCTCGGTATGCTTCAAACTGTTCAAGTAGTGGTATGTGGTACCCTGACAACGCCCCTTAGCACCGCCTGTTGCGACATTCTATTTTCATTAACACATATGCAGTGCATTCGGAACTCCTCGGCCATTTTATCGAAAACAACCTCGGATGTATTTGGACGGTTTACATACTCAAAAAATGGTACGTTTAAGTCCGCTGCAAATAGATCACGTAGTAATCTTATTTAGAAGTTAAACTTCATGACTTAACCCTTGAGAATCTTAATTAATTTAAACTTAGATCAATAAATACAACTCTTAAATACTACATTTAATTAATGATATAATTCAAAAATTTACGAACTACTTCAACTGATGTACCGGCATACATCCGAGGTTGTTTCTGAAAAAAATGGCCGAGGAGCTCCGAATGATATGCAGTGATGCCGATCGTCCAGAAACTATATGGCAAGGTTTACTTTATTTTTGTTGGTAATAGGATTTCTCGGGAAGAGGGGGACGGTGCGGGATTGAAGAACATAAGGATGTTAAATTATACAATGTCAAGTTTCTTTACAGGGAATACATTAAGTCTTAGTAAATGATTATTTTTCGAGCTTTGTACACATTCCCTTAGAGCATGGTTGCTGTATATTCTTTTATCAAAACGACGGTTTGTTTATATCCATTTTTAAGTACGCAACAGCCTACGTATGTATTTAATTTTAAGATCTTGAGGCTTTCAATTTACTTTATATCCCATCTATCACGTTTTTCTTGAAAATACTCCCCTGAAATTAGAGTATTATTCCACAGATGCAAAACACGATCATTTTATCATCGGTGTTAAAACAGAAATGGAATTAGAGAAAAAATATCAGTTTCATTTTACCATCTGATGTATAGCATCCTGAAGAAATGGATATATACATGAACAACTAATGAAAAAGGAAGTTTTATGTTGATTTTACAAAATTTTAGTAGACGGTAAAATATTGAATAACCGAGGCAGGTGTAAATCCAAGTAGTTCTAATTTTCTGCGCGCTATCAAATACTGCTCAAGATTGCTTAACATAACATGATGCATTCATTATTTTATTTTATATTCCAAATAGCGTGTAACTAGCGTAACTTCAGCAGACTTATTTTTGGACAGATTTCCATCGTAACAGAAATGAACAAAAAATGTGGCGACTCAAATTATTTGCATGGTCCAAAAAATGTTTAGATATGTGCACAAATCATTATAATAGAAAACAACAACTTTGTAACATAATTGTAAGAAAGTAAAAATGAAACAAACGTTTCAATCCAGTGCAATGCAAAGTTTCTGAAAAGGGGTGTACAAAAATGTGAAGTTTTCACAGTAACGTGGCTGCAATAATTCACTAAAATAAAATAAAAAATAAAAATGCATATCAAAATTCACAAGCAAATTAAATACATACATAAATCTATAATACATACATATATAAATCATTTCACACACACACGCACGCACGCACGATCGCATCGCACGCACACACACACACACACACACACACACACACACACACACACACGGCGTACATATGACATATCTATATTATATATATATATATATATATATATATATATATATATATGCGTGCGTGTGTGTGTGTGTGCGCGCGCGTGTGTGTGTGTGTGAAATGTACGAATAAATTAAGAAAGGAAACAGTACGTCTCTAAAAGCCATATTTTAACTAGTATTTTATGACGGATGTCGATCAATACGTTATCAAACTATTTCCGTTTGTCCTTAATGCTCACACATTTATTTCATTTAAATTGTTCAGCTTTGTTAAACCTTTACGGGATATACACAAATAAAAGAAATTTACGTTTCTCTTTCTTCGCTTTGACCTCACACTATTCTTACTATTAATTTAAAAAACGATTGTTAGAGACTCTCTTTTCTTTTATGTTATCTTTTATAGTGAAATGAATTCCGTTTGTGACACTCCATTATTCATTCCGATAATATTCTCAAGTGACTTATTCAGTCATGATTTATTATATTTTATATATCATTTGATTTTTTAACTGTTTTTCTTTAAAATGTGTTTAATCTGTCATATTGTTTTATTTTCTAAACTTTAGTGAATTTTATAAAAAAAATTTTTTTGCTTGTACGCAGACTTGTTTTGTTTCATTCATAATGGTGATATATATATTCAGAAAACAAATGATCAGCCAACTAACCTTGTGTGTTTGTAAAATTAAATATATCTTTTTTTTTATCAAAACTGTGCATTCCAGTGAGATGTAGCTAATCATTTGCAGCGTTCTATATTACATTGTTACTTATCAATTCTGCTTAATATTGATAATATAACGAGCCTATCTATTTCATTGAAGTTGGACTTACTAACAGATATATTTAATACACATATTTTGTCAATGTCTCGGAAACAAAATGGCAAACTGTAAATACAACAGAAAGAAAATGTACTAAAATTTCATCATTTAAAATGTTATCATTGAAGATTGAAACCATAACTAATTGAGTATAGCGGAAAAATAATTATTCATTTTAAGCGATAGCAAAGTCACCTTCTATGAGCAATCATAACAATATTGCACACATAAATCAGCGCAAATTGCAGGTACAGCGAGATACCCAGAACCAAAACCTTTGAACATGAAGCCCTTTTTTCTGCGGTGAGAAAATCTCGTGTGGTTAATTAAAGATAAACTGTTATATTGTTTAATATTCGATCATTTTCCGTATTATTAATGCCGCGTACAAAGAAATAAAATACAAAAGCAGTCTCACTAAATTGCCAATTTTGTCTTTACTTCACGTTTCTCAAAGAAAGAACCATTTTCACAGCTGCACGATAGGCTTGAAATAGAAATATGCTTTTATTTCTGAAAACCATACATTACTATTTGATATTAATATTAAAGGTATTGCATTGAATGACTTTTCATAGGTAAGGGAACGCAAACATTTATTTTTCCTAATTAAAACTTTTATATCATTTAAAAAATAAATACATTTGTCTTTTCATTTCACCTGCTCACAGAGATCACTTGATTCCTTCTGCAATACGGTTTTTGTAGAACCTTTTTTGTTCATATTGATGAATCATGATAATATGGTCTTCTCTGGAACAAATCGCTTGTATATTGAATGTATCGACAGCTCGTGTACTCTCTCAGTATATTAGAAGTACAAAGGTATATTTGCAAAGTATTGAAATAGGCAATCTTGTTTCCGTTTGAAAATAATAACAATAATAATGGTACTATTTCCGTTTCTAACAGACACTTATGTGCAAAAGGGCGTATAGAAAATATTTATCTCCAAATTTGCATTTTGCTTATAAAACAATTCAATTTGCGCCTAAACAAATTCAAAAGACAGTCGGACTTGGTTTAAACAGTATTTATTTTAATACATTGTACAATCGAGAATATACACGAAAACGCAAGTAGAATAAAGACATATATATACAAACTATGCATAATTTTGATACAATGCCTCGCTGTTATTTTGAATGTATTGTGGTGTGAGTAAACAAAAATAAAAATAAAAATGCTATATCTTCTTCTTTATTGAACGCACAATGAAAAATATTAGAAGCGGTTTGGTGCTAGCGGAAGAGAGAAAAGTTGGTTAAGTGAAAGTAGAGACGACGGAAGAGAAGTGCGAATATATTTGAAAGTTGAATGTAGGTTTGTACATGTTCGAAGACGTGTCAACTGAAACTTGCATGCACTATACTATATAAGATGCATGTAATATACAACACTTATTTTGCATTTCAAATGGCATACAGATTATAGTTCGTATTTTTTTATGTTAAGGGTTCAACAAAACATCAACCTAAAGTTTCAAACGTCCGATTTTGAACCGTCCAAGAACGCAAAAAAAAACATCAGGCGCACAATGATATCGCTCTTACTTAATACAAGGGACGGGATGTTTACAAAATGCGAGCAAGATGGACTCCATTTCTTCACGCCCTGGTCATTTGAGTTTCCATCAAGCTGGTTGACAAGTGTGGGCCATAACTTCCCAGAGAAGAATTAGTTTGTGTCATAAACCTCTCCCAACCATTATCCATAGCGGGTTTTACAAATGTAGTTTCGCGCCCGCTCTAATGACTCCATACCCAGTCAGCACTGTCCCTGTCAAAAAAGATAAGTTTATAATATTCATTAATGGCATCGTCATCAAACTTTCATCTTAACGGTCTCCCTAGGGGAGGCTGGATTGGTTTTCAAGAAGTAGTTAAAATTGAAAATTGCTACTTGGAAACATTATGAAATGGACTTCTACGTCCTAGGAATTCTCCATCAGCATAAATTCTGACGTTAACACACATATGACGACGAAGGAAAATAGAACAATTCATGCCGAACTGGGGGATGTTAGTTTCAATCAGTTTGTGTTTGTGTGCTTTTACATCAAGTTATAAGAGTGTGTTTGTTCCACTTTTGTCAGCTGTTTTAATACTGAGATATTTTCAGTAAATAATATATTTTTTGAATATTTAGAAACACAGCCATGTTAACGCTTGTTTCTCACCAATCAGTTCTTTAAGTAATCCTCGTTTGGCGGCTTTCTTTGCTTGTTGCTCGCCCATCAGTGCTTTTACAAGCTCTTGTTTGGCATTCTTTGCTTGTTGCTCGCCCATCAGTGCTTTTACAAGCTCTTGTTTGGCTTTACATACTTGTTGCTCGCCCATCAGTGCTTTTACAAGCTCTTGTTTGGCTTTCCATGCTTGTTGCTCGCCCATCAGTGCTTTTACAAGCTCTTGTTTGGCTTTCCATGCTTGTTGCTCGCCCATCAGTTCTTTTACAAGCTCTTGTTTGGCTTTCCATGCTTGTTGCTCGCCCATCAGTTCTTTTACAAGCTCTTGTTTGGCTTTATATGCTTGTTGCTCGCCCATCAGTGCTTTTACACGCTCTTGTTTGGCTTTCCATGCTTGTTGCTCGCCCATCAGTTCTTTTACAAGCTCTTGTTTGGCTTTCCATGCTTGTTGCTCGCCCATCAGTTTTTTTACAAGTCCTTGTTTGGCTTTCCATGCTTGTTGTTCGCCCATCAGTTCTTTTACAAGTCCTTGTTTGGCTTTCCATGCTTGTTGCTCGCCCATCAGTGCTTTTACAAGTCCTTGTTTGGCTTTCCATGCTTGTTGCTCGCCCATCAGTGCTTTTACAAGCTCTTGTTTGGCTTTCCATGCTTGTTGCTCGCCCATCAGTTCTTTTACAAGTCCTTGTTTGGCTTTCTATGCTTGTTGTTTGCCCATCAGTTTTTTTACAAGTCCTTGTTTGGCTTTCCATGCTTGTTGCTCGCCCATCAGTGCTTTTACAAGCTCTTGTTTGGCTTTCCATGCTTGTTGCTCGCCCATCAGTTCTTTTACAAGTCCTTGTTTGGCTTTCTATGCTTGTTGTTCGCCCATCAGTTCTTTTACAAGCTATTGTTTGGCATTCTATGCTTGTTGCACGCCCATCAGTTATTTTACAAGTCATTGTTTGGGTTTCTATACTTGTTGCACGCCCATCTGTTCTTTTACAAGCCCTTGTTTGGCCTTCTTTGCTTGTTGCTCGCCCATCAGTTCTTTGACAAGTCATTGTTTGGTCTTCTATGCTTGTTGCACGCCCACCAGTTCTTTAACTAGTCCTCGTTTGGCCTTCTTTGCACGTTGCTCGCCCATCGGCTCATTTACAAGACCTTGTTTGGCCTTCTTTTTTGCGCGTTGCTAGCCCATCAGTTATTTTACTAGTCTGTGTTTGGTCTTCTTTGCACGTTGCTCGTCCATCTTTGCGCGTTGCTCGCCCATCGGTTCATTAACGCCCATCAGTTCTTTAACAAGTCCTTGTTTGGCATTCTTTGCGCGTTGCTAGCCCATCAGTTATTTGACTAGCCCGTGTTGGCCTTCTTTGCACGTTGCTCGCCCATCTCTGCGCGTTGCTAGCCCATCGGTTCTTTAACTAGTCCTTATTTTGCCTTCTATGCACGTTGCTCGCCCATCGGCTCTTTTACAAGTCCTTGTTTGGCCTTCTTTGCGCGTTGCTAGCCCATCGGTTATTTTACTAGTCCGTGTTTGGCCTTCTTTGCACGTTGCTCGCCCATCTTTGCGCGTTGCTCGCCCATCGGTTCTTTTACGCCCATCAGTTCTTTTGCAAGTCCTCGTTTGACCTTCTTTGCACGTAACTCGCCCATCAGTTCTTTAACAAGTCCTTGTTTGGCCTTCTTTCGCGTTGCTCGCCCATCGGTTCTTTAACAAGTCCTCGTTGGCCTTCTTTGCGCGTTTCTAGCCCATCAGTTATTTTACTAGTCTGTGTTTGGTCTTCTTTGCACGTTGCTCGTCCATCTTTGCGCGTTGCTCGCCCATCGGTTCATTTACGCCCATCAGTTCTTTAACAAGTCCTTGTTTGGCCTTCTTTGCGCGTTGCTAGCCCATCAGTTATTTGACTAGTCCGTGTTGGCCTTCTTTGCACGTTGCTCGCCCATCTTTGCGCGTTGCTAACCCATCGGTTCTTTAACAAGTCCTTATTTTGCCTTCTATGCACGTTGCTCGCCCATCGGCTCTTTTACAAGTCCTTGTTTGGCCTTCTTTGCGCGTTGCTAGCCCATCGGTTATTTTATTAGTCCGTGTTTGGCCTTCTTTGCACGTTGCTCGCCCATCTTTGCGCGTTGCTCGCCCATCGGTTCTTTTACGCCCATCAGTTCTTTTGCAAGTCCTCGTTTGACCTTCTTTGCACGTAACTCGCCCATCAGTTCTTTAACAAGTCCTTGTTTGGCCTTCTTTTCGCGTTGCTCGCCCATCGGTTCTTTAACAAGTCCTCGTTGGCCTTCTATGCTTGTTGCTCGCCCATCAGTTCTTTTACAAGTCCTTGTTGGCCTTCTATGCTTGTTGCTCGCCCATCAGTTTTTTACAAGTCCTTGTTTGACCTTCTTTGCGCGTTGCTCGCCCATCAGCTCTGTTACTACCAGTCCTCGTTTGACCTTCGTTGCGCTTGCTCGCCTATCAGTGCTGTTACTAGTCGTCGTTTGACCATCTTTGTGCGTTATTATCCCCCGCCGAATCGAAGATTTCGGGAGGGGGATATTGTTTTGGCGTTGTCCGTCCGTCCTTCCGTCTGTCCGTCCTTCCGGGACCATATCTTGGTAGGCATTGATCAGAAAATGTTCAAACTTGGTCAGAATGTTCCCCTTGATCAAATCTCGATCACTTTTAAAAGTGGGTCACTTGGGGTAAAAAACTAGGTCACTAGGTCAAATCTTAGAAAAATCTTTGGAACATACTAGAGGCATTATACATGGTCAAATATTCATTAAACTTAATCAGAATGTTTTCCTTGATGAACTCTTTTGGTTGTCAATAAAACTGGGTCACATATGATCGAAAATTAGGTCATTAGGTCAAATCTTATCTTGTTCAGAACCATAGCATGGTAATTATTGGTCAAGTTATGTTCAAAATTGGTCATGATGTACCCCTTGAAGAAAAATGGATCACTTAAAAAAGTGGGTCATATGGGGTCAAAAACTAGGTCAGTAGGTCAAATCTTAGAAAAAACTTTGGAACATACCAGAGGCATTATACATGGTCAAATATTCATAAAACTTAATCAGAATGTTTGCCTTGTTGCACTAGTCCTCGTTTGGCCTATCCCTATAAAGCTTCTTTTAAAATATCGCCTAACCTTTGTGAAATAATCTTTATATGTTAAGAAAATGATTATAACGCTTTAAACGTTCAATTAACTGTTATACCAAACTGTTATATGGCATTTTTTTTACAGAAACCAATTATAACAAAGAAAACCAACATTATTTCTTCTTCTTTTTTAGATATCACACTTTGCACAAATGCAAAGGATCAGGGCATTTAAAAATGTGAAAAATGAATCTCAACTCATACAGATTTTATACAGAATCTGAACGTTCATTTATCACAGCTTCGGCTAATTTATGTATGATTATTCCTTAACTCTCAAAAATAAGACCGTATAGTTTGGTATTTTTCTCTTAAATTGTGCTATTTTGTAACATTCGTCTGCAGAAACAAAAGTTTCCGTCTGTTAAAGATCAGTTGGCAAATTTATGAGTACTGTTAGTGGTATATAAATGTGTTTAGTGACGGTATCATGTATAATTAATTGGACTAGGTCTGTTTTTGTAGGACATAAATCTGTGAAATTATCATAATGGAAATCAAAGGAGGTAAATAAATTGTTATAACTTCACGTTTTGACGTTGTTTATACTGGCTCCAGTAAGTAATTGTCGCCACTCTGACCTCATGTTCCCTCTGTCCTCGCCGCCCTGCGTTCTCCGTTTCACCGCCACCGCGCGGGCTGGATAATTAATGTGTGTGCATATAAGTATTCGGTGTAAATTTGGCATACTGAATTTCGCAAGAGCTCAAAAAAACCCGAACCTAACTCTTCTTTCCATTTGACCTTTTTTTAACAGAATATGTTTAGTAGGATACTGCGTTATTAGATTGAATGCAATATTATTTATCTGTAGATGTATATTTCGAGAAACTTGGCCGACAATGCTGTGGCTTGATAAGCTAGGCCCGGGCATATACCTAATTGTGCATTTTCAATCTTCGATGTGCATGAAAACACCCGCCCCCGGATCCCATTGTAGGTGGGCATGCATATATAATTTAGTCTAATCACGCCCTTTGTAAGCCAGCCAGAAATAGAAATGTACACAATACCCATTATACATTCCGAAATCTTTACATCCGCATCTATGTGCACGTTGAAGCCAGGTTATTATTTACAAAAAGCTTGAATATGATTTTATTTGTCAATCATCGACTTACTTGCAAAAACCTGATTATTGCCTCTGATAGAGAACACAATTTTGATAAAGACAGATGTAATTGTTTTTATCTGCCACTGTAAATCACCAAACCAGGACAGATCAAACAGGCAGCTTGTCTTGATACAGACAATATACGGGCATCAAACATCAAAAATATACACAACTGCATTTAGCGAACGTCAACACTCAAGTGGGTACCCTTGAGGTAAAAATAGGACTTGCTCTTTTTGATCTGTGGTGACAATTTATAGGTTCTGGTGCAGACCCGGCCATATATAAAACCCAAACTGCCCTTATCATAGCCTAAGATAAACAGTGGTAAAACGAAATTACTTTTATTACTTCTACTTAAATGTTAGGGTACAAAGTGTTCTTTAAAAGATACATTTTGTTCTTTGACGGCTCCTTACAAATATGTTAGGTATTCATTTCACAATATGTGACGCGTCACGGGATTTTTGGCCCAGTAGAAGGTGTCTGGGCGAATATAAATTCATTTTTGACCAAGATATGACAAATTTATTGTCTGATATATATGTAAAATCACTAAATCAATCCTTTTCCCGCAGTTTCATTCGATAAAACTGCGACATTTTGTACACAAATAACAAAAGTCATAAATTGAAAATTTATATACGATAATATTCAGCAAGAAAAATACTATAAAGAAACAAAAACACGGTTGCCATGGTAACCAATTGAAAAAACAACAACTTCATATACTTTTCTGCTTTTAAATACATTAAAGTAATAATGTCAAACTATGTTCTTATATAAAATAAACTGATCGTTAAAACGATTGTATGAATTTGATTTCATTGTTCCTCACTACTTGGATTGGAAAATTGAAAGGGCTTGAACATTCAAGCAGCTACACGAAAGCCTTCTAAATATTAGGCTAGGTCTAGAATTACAGGAGAGACTAATTAGAGAGACTGATTACGACTGATTTCTATGTCCGATTGTATTTTTATTTCACGAGTCGCATAAACTGTTATTATTTTGAACATACGAGGAAATTAAAATACTATATTTACTGAAAGAAAAACATCTTTTTTATGCTTATTTTCGGAGCTTTATTGGTATTTTTATATTTTTTCTAAATACCCCCTTCTTTGAAAAGACATTTGCTTCGCTGTTACCCGAGGGACGTCCCTCACTGATCTCTGATGACGTAGCTGTCATTTCTACGCCGGCTCGTGAACAATTTGTTCTCCATGAGTTTTTTTTTATAGTTTATTATTTACTCGTGTTTCAATGCAAACATTTTTATAAACTTTTGTTAATTCATTTATGTTCCAAATAATGACAGTAAATATTTTTTAATGCACGATTGAACAGGGCATAAATACATTACCAAATTACACTGGTCGCCATTTACTGAATGAACATTTGAAAGGTTGAACGTGTAAGCAAAACAAATGTGAATTAACATTAGATTAAAAACACTTTTCCAAGTGTAAGAGTTTGTTTCATGATACATGGGATATTCAATCACCCTGTCAGAGATCATTCAGATTCGCTTGAATGAAGACCACGCTTCGTTGTTCATTTGTTCACAAATTTTGAGGCGAGGTGGGGCATCGGTTTATTGTTGTGTGAACTTTCTTGTGCGCATTACAAAGTCATACAACATTTTAGATATAAGATATTAGATAGGTGATATAACATCCAATTAATGTTCGAACAGATGTTTTTTTTTCTGTAATGTTTTGCACAAAGCAAATATTCATTCAGCTTCAAGAAAACGTTTGCAAAACAGAATTACTATTTTTCTAATAAACGTTATTAATATCATTTATATATGTTTATTTGAAAAGATATCTTAAAGTTAACATAATCAATCTTTTTTAATATCAAAAGCATTATTTTTGGCAAAATGTACTTGTTCCAAGGTGAGGTACTTAGTTTTTATCAAGTGGAAGTAACAACAATTGATTTCAAAAGTAGTTCTTAAAGTTGATATTTTCACTCCTACTAAAATATTCAATCTTTTTCTCTGATAAAACTCCATATGTCATCGAAAAACATGAAAGAAAAGTTATTTTATATATATATACATCTTCTCATATATTTACATTGATAATTGTGTTACATAACAAGTACATATGCTATTGTTGTTTATGTATCACATTGTATTTTTTCCTGTGTTTTACAATGGCAACAGAAGTAACATTAATAATAAACAAGACAATATCTTAACCACGGTGACCAATTATAATACAGTACTTCTTTGATTAATTGTAATTATTGTTATTCAGTGTGAAAATACCACGTGGTTTGTGACGTCACATTTTGTTATAGCGAGAAGCAAGTTACGTTTCTGGTCCAAAAAGTTGTTTATATATATATTCACAATGTTTGCCTTAAAACGGAAGTCTCGGAATGCATATTTTATCCCCATGATATTTCCATACCTACAAATGAGGCACACACTACATAGAAATATTATATGTTTTTATTTTGTTATGACGAAAAGAAAAAAAAAACTATTTGGTTATAACGAAAATCAGTTTCTGGAGGATCAATTGCCGACCTCCCTCCTTCTTGCCATGAGCCCAATTAAAACCCGTTTTGCAATATTAGTTTACATAGCCAGTAGGTATGAGCATCTGTAATGTTTTACAACAATTAAAAGACATATATATGACAACTGAATGTCACCATCATACTGCATAGTATGTCACTCAATCAGGAAACTTCATGATTCAAACAAGACGTTGCATGTTCTTCATAACCTTGTCTGGTATTTTTTGACAAAGATGGTGTTGCTGAAGCAGCTTTGTTTGTTATCATTACTTGTCTTAATTAAGCGAATTCTTTTCATTGATTAATACGGGGTACGAATCATATTTTAATCATTATGAGTTACGTCCCCTTGTTATAATTTTGTCATTTGCATTGGTAAAAACTTTTTCAATCGTTAACAGTTGAATATTTCGTACATTCTTGCATGCATTTATTATTTGTTTTGCAATTAATTATGTACATTTATTTCATTACAGTTTCGACGTGCATGTATTTGCGACATATTACGAATACATGGATAGTCTGAGCTATGGGCTTCTGTTTTCTTTGCACCTTGTGACATTGCGGTTATAATGGAGTTTATGCGTCGTCGGTAGGTTTGAAGTGCACCTAGTTCGCCTTAATTGTGTTTCAGTTTAAACCCTTAAAACAATTAAATGTAACTTAAACATACGTTCATGAAGTAAACGTTGCCATTTTGTCTTTTTTTTCATTATCAAACTTGATAAAATGCATATTGACGCACATATGTTAAAGTGGTTACTTCAGGGATAAACCTTGATGTCGAACAACTGAAGCAAAACCATGTTTATCGGCACAATAATTTAATAAAAAAAAATGTTTTCTTTTTTTCAGAATGATGTGGCCTCCCCTTGCCGTGGGGAAGTGCAGCAGGCGGGCAAAGAAAACAAGGGAGAAGACGTAATTGTTCCTCCAGAAACTGCTTTTCGTTATAAACAAATAGTTTTTGCTTTTCGTCATAACAAAATAAAAACATATAATATTTCTATGTTGTGTGTGCCTCATTTGTAGGTATGAATATATCCTGGGGATAAAATATGGATTCCGAGACTTTCGTTTTAAGGCAAACATGTTGAATATATATATAAACAACTTTTTGGACCAGAAACGTAACTTGCTTCTCGCTATAACAAACAATATTTTGTACATTATCAGCATTTGCCCACGAATTTTGAAAAAAAATAGAAATTGCTTAATATATCGCTAAGTAACCGAGTATAGTGTACATTTTTCCGCTTAGCCTCCGCTAGGTTTTATAAAAATTGATATGAAAATAACAAACTTACAGCGATAATCATTTCAATCGAGCGGTATTTTGCTTCACGTTATAACAAAATGTGACGTCACAAAGCACGTGGTATGTCCACACTGGTTATTGATGAAAGAAGAGTTCATTGCATCAAGATATGTAGTTCTGTCAGCTTTTAAATAGTATATATATGTGAGATTACTAGCTTCGGTAACATTACTAATTCAGTATTCTTTATCAACAAAACACACGGCTAATGCTGGCCAAAATAAATTTCCATTGTGTAATGATGAATTAATGTAATAATGAAGTAAAGTAATGGTGACCTTGTACCCCATGGCTTACCAAGACAGTTTTAGCGCGTCTCTTTTTCGAAGAAAAATAGTCGTCGGCGTCGTCATATTGCAAAATCTTGGCCATAACTAAAAATGGTAATAGATATTCACATACAACTTTTACACATCATATAGCTAGTGGTAATGTGCACATATGTAGCAAGGTGATTAACTCTGGCTTTACTGAATGATAATTCTTAACTCGTGCGCCCATTGATAATTTAAAAAAACCCATTCAAAATCCTTAATTTGGCCACCGTTCACATGAATCTTTGCTCAGATATTACTCATGACAATATGCACATGCTATATTTATTGTCAAGTTATTCCCCTTAATAGTTTGAAAAAGTCATTTGAAAACTTCAACTTGGCCATAACTTAATAACTGTTTAAGATATTCACACGAAACTTTGAACATGTATTACCAGTGACAATGTGTATATGTTTAGAATGGCCCATAACTCTGAAAGTAGTTGTCGAGTTATTTCCGTATTTAACTGATAACAATTACAACAGACGAGCGTTGCTGTTTGCTCTGCGACACTCTTGTTTTTTATGAAAGCAGCTCTATCAATGGCCTTTATCTATATTCTAGTAAAGCCAAATACTTAAACTAAAAGTTTGAGTGGAAATAGTTCCGTAAATATTCATACACGAACTATAGTAAAAACGCGTCATGTGTCAATTATTTGATGACCATGAAAGACAAACGGCCGATCCTTGATTTACGACGTGTATGGTTGGTAAGGCAGAACCCCTTCATGGCGACTGAACGACCTTCTTCACGCACATTTATGGCTGCAATTCCAAGAATCCTCTTCCGGGCTTAATGGAAACTTTAATAGCTGCTCCTTGCGAGGCTTCGCCAGCCCGCGACATTTAATCCTAACACAGGAAAGCTATTGACAGGTCTTCCTATACTTTCTAAATAACGCACACGGATCGGTTACCGTTGACTATGCCTATCCCTTACCGTCACCCGGTAACAAGTTCTACTCGTAAAAATGTGTCAGAGTGCTGATTTTCACAGCTACTTGACCAGAAGCAGTATTTCCGGTTCCGGAAGTTGCGCAGACTTGCGACTATTTGCATTGGAATACGTCTCAAGATTAATGATAACTTGCATGATATCTCAGAGAAAACAGTTGTGAATGGGTAAAAAAAGATATCATTTTGACTTCCCAACTTGATCAAATATCTACTTTTAGTCTCAATAACGACAAAAAGACCAGAACGAAGTTTATGTAACGTTAACCATCACTTTTATCATTTGTTTCAATTAAAACATAAACTACCCTATTATAAACTATCCGTTAAATCAACCAATTTATCTAGAATGTTTTCTCCATCGCTTATTCAACAGATAATGTTGTTATCTGCATTAATATATAAATGACAATATTATATATCATTAGACGGTTAAAAAATTGCTGAATTTGTTCAAATACAAGAACCAGTTTATCTACATGTACAATTTAGGACATAGCTCTTAGCAATATGTTCCAACCCAGCAAAATAACCGTGTAATCACGTTTTATACATACTAATGACTACGAAACATTGTCTTTTTGACAAAATACAAAATAGATCACCATTGGTCAACTGTGACTAGTCTGCAGCGGTAGGGTCCAGCAGGCGGTGACACGTCTCCAGTCAAAACGTGACAGTCATAAAAGGCGACAGTTCCCCTCATAAAACACCGCCAGAACCCTCCCCGGACGCCTCTTTACTTGATGGTGGCTATTATCACGTGTTAGGGAATTGTAAATCGTCACGAACCCGTCCCCGCCTGCCGTCCACCGCTGTAACGTAATACTCAATCAGTAAAACGCTTTATTTCTCTGGTGATTGATCTTTGAGACGCTTCCTGTCTTAAAGCGAAGTTGGCGCCGGAAACAGAGTGTTGGTACAATAGTAACTGTCTCTCAGAACAAAAGTGCCTCTTGTACTAGAAAGGAAACAAAAGCACGCAGTTTAAGTTGACTGACCAGTCCATTTGACAGTTTGGTTTAAATGCATGTATTGCAAACATTTAATTCACTATTTATAATCACTTAATCTGAATGTGCTTTTTCTTAATTGTTAAATTCTCATACATCCTTTTGATTTCAAACATTTGGCTTTCTCTGGTACTCTTGAATGCAGATCGTCTACCATGGCTTTCTACATCGTTTATACTGTAAAACTGAATAGAACAGCAAGAACCAGCAAGCCTTTTTAAGCCTTCTCAAACAATATTAATACTATAGATGCAGTTCACCATTTGGTCTTAGATGACTGACACGTGCTCTGACAGCGTTGACAAATGACCAGCACGGTACATCCGCGCAGGAGTGGGTTTACACTGGGTGAGTGTAATGTAACCCTACATCAAACATTGCGCCGGAATAGTCATAAGCCGTGTAACAAAAGGGCTATATAGTTTAATAGGATTTGCCTTTTCGATGCAAGATGCATCTGATTGGTTACTTGTTATTTGATGGTCGATTCTATCTGGTGTTTTATTTTAATCTTTCAGAGATACTTTTGTTTTGATCTGAAAACACCAAAGAAAACATTATATCCCAATAAACTACGAGTTACGAATAGCCCAGTTACCATTTGCTCTTGTTTTTCTTTAACTGGCAAGATTCCATACTTGTGTCATCACCTAAACAGGAACTCTTCCGTTCTTGAACATGTATGCAAACAAGTTAGCCCACTCTACTAGCAGATGGAACACGGCTATGCAATATTCTGTAACTGGGTGTGAACGCACCGCCTGTCTGGGTTCGATGCCCGTAGCAGCCATTAGCGCCGTCTTGCCGAGTGATTCCAGTCTCTTCCAGACGTGCAAGCCTCAGTGTGAAACTGATGGCAATCTTATGCAGTTAATGTGCCTGCGTTTGCATTAAAATTCTTCACGTATCATCGGTTTCATCAAACTTTCCGCGTAACTGTTGAACTATTTGGAACGATTCCTTCCTGACTGCTAAAAAGATTTTTTTTTGGTAAAAACTTGGTTACAACACAATCAATACATTGGTACGTTTTTGTTTGTACAGATATATCATGTATTTACGTTGCAAAGAGGTGACTTACTTGTTGCTGTTTTTAATTCGTTAAAACGACTTACTTATCACCTTAAAACGACTATGTAGCATGTAAAAGGGACTAACTAACTCATTTAACTCGTTAAAACGACTTAGTAGCTCATTTAAACGACTTACGTATCTTGTAAAGACGACTTAGTAACTTGTTTAAACGGCTTACCTATCTCGTTTAACGAATTACGTATCTCGTAAACGACTTAGTAACTCCTTAAAACGACATAGGTATCTCGTTAAAACGACTAAATATCTAAATGTCTAAAAATTGAATTGAATTGAATTGAATTGACTTACTTATCTTGTTAAGACGATATATGTCATAATTGGCCCGTACAAAAGGTGTCGCAAACTTAATCAAATATCCTGTATTGAGTAAAACGACCTCTGATAGTTGATTTTTTTATTTCCCCGCAAAAGATTTGTTCAGAAAAGTAAGACAGATCATCCTTTAAGGGTAAACACAACGAGTTAAACGCTAAAAATAGTATCCACATTTATATCGGACTTGATTGCTTTTGGTGTTATACGCTAACGGTCCTGCTTTGTTTTCCTTCCTTGCGTTGAGACCTTCTTAACAAAAACGTTATTTCGGGTCGTGTATAGAAATACAGGGATACTGCTGACCAAGTGCTTACCATAATGATAAAGAAAGAAATTATTACTAGTGAAATGAAAGTAGTATGAAGGGTTAGTTTATGTTTCATTTTGTACTATCAGTTTATGGAATATTAATTTTATAATAATATTTATTAAAGTTGATATTTTTTTTAGTTTTAGGTCGATCATTATAGTCTACACGAACGTTCTCAAGATCTCAGTTCCTATTGGTATTAACGCCCTACAATTAATCCTTTTATACAGCACATGGCGTTTCGTTACCTTTTTAGAGATGAAAACATTTCTCTATTGAAAAATAACACGTGTTTAGTCAAACATTTGTAGAAGTCTTTGTAAAACTGTGCATAGAAATGATACTCCTTTCAAAAAGCTGCACTTGACTCAGGAATTACCCAACATCAATTGAACCAAAAACAATCCCCATTTCATGTCAAACATTCAAACCATTTTTTAAAGATCCTTCTTGTTTTTATTAACTTCTTAAAAAGAAAAGAGTAATGAGTTCACTTCATTAGCATTTTGAACCTTTGAATGACCTTTGATGTTTTAAATGTCGTCATGGTGATTGAGCTCTGATTGGTTATTTACCCACACCCATGATTCTGTTTCGCCTCGTTATCATTTATCGTCTGCTGACAAGTTACGTACTCTGAGTCCGCTAGGTTTCTGTTAAATTTATCTATTTTAAAGCTCATTTTTCCAGAACACGAACCCCAAACTTCAAAACTTACTAATTGGTAGAAGCATGCGTACTAATGAACACATGTAACCATAACTGTAGTAACCTATTTTGAGCGCCTGTTTTCTGATGACCTGTTTTGAAACGAAAGAAATCATCAGGGGACTATCTTCTCGCATTTTAGTAATTCAAATCTTCTTCTGACACTTGCATCTTATCTGTTCAAAAATGTGTTCAAACTAATAACATTAGTGGGTACCATTGGGAGCACTTTTAACGCCAAAACCGGAAAACCAAGTCGACGCCGAGGGACTGGAACTACTATATCGCAGTCGTCATGGCTTACCGTAAAATATCAACTAGCCTAATTCGATGTAAGGTTTCCAAGATAGCCACATCTGCGCCCCATAAAATCCCTGCTGTAAATATAGTCCCCATTAAAATCCGAAATTAATGTCAAAGCGCATTACTGTATATGCCAATCGGACGCGCTAACGGCCCAGTTAGGTATGCTTATCTGTTCGTGCATCGGGCTGCTCAGTTTCCGAGATCTCAAGTATCATTTTCTCGTGCTCATATCATTATTTCGCTATCTGTTTAATTTTTTGACGCTTGTCATAAGAAAATCTGATGTTCGAGATTATTTTCTCGCGTATTTAGAATGTACTCAGCAGTGACAATGCGTTTTGGAATTTTCCCTCCCTCGTTATATTTTTTATTTCGCGTAATAGTAATACATTATAGCTAGTTTTATTTTTTTTCTATTAAAAGAAATTTTCAATGGGAATTATGGTTGTGCAGTTGCAAAGATTAGTTTTTTCTCATGTGAACGAGCCCATCGGAAGTGAATTACAATGCACTGTACAAAAGTATTCAAGACGTCAAGAATATACTGGTTAATCAAGGAGCTGTCATAATAGCGAGATTGCGTTGAAAACTTACAATCAAATCTGCAAACGAGATGAATTTTTGTAATAACTTATAGGAAAACAATCCCGTATACTTAGAATATGCGCTTCCTTTAGAGAAAAACACTACATCTGCAAAAGTCATTAAGACTTTTTTCGGTAGTCAATCTCGTTCGAAGTGTCAGACTTAGACAGTTCGAGATACTATCGAAACTATAACTTGTTGCATGATTTAGAAAATAATTACGAAAATACTCAAAACTTCGTATCGTATAACAGTTTGTAGGAGTCAAATTGCTGATTTTCTAGCAAAGGCATTGAAATGTTGGTAAAATCTTTGAGTAGATGGAACATGTTTAGCTTCACTTGGTGGTAATTTGACGTATACTGCTAGAAAACACAGATTAGAAAAAAAAATATCTTGGGTAAAAAAAACCCCGCAAGTATCATTAACAAGGTGTTATGTAGGTATTTGAATGTTGATAAAGGTCCGTGTCAATTCATGGAACTTCTTTGGCGGGCGTCGGGATGTCTGGGAGCCGCCTGTAACCATAGTTAAGCACGTGCCAAAAACCGGGGGCATACCCCGTGCAAAACTAGTCGGGTGAAAATTACAAAACATAATAATTCCGCGGAAACTTTGCCATTTATCTTCTCGTTTTTACAATAAAATATGCCCTCTTTACATTGCGGAACAAATCATGCATTCTCTATTACCTAATTCAACGTCAGAAAAAAACACTGCCCCGGTTCATTGCAAATCGGACTACGTTTAGCGTCAGAGGACCGATGGGGTTGTAAAAATATAAGCCCAAATCACATAAACATCAGAACTATCCAAAGAAATATCAAATTTTACTGAAAATAGTGAACGAGTCACTCAAAATATTCAAAAAGTGTCATTCGATAAAAACATAAAACATATCAAAATCTTATTTCATACTTAATATTTTCAAGCATTACGCTAAGGTTCATATAGCCAGACAGGTACAAAGAAAACACATACGGCACGTGCGAAATCGATTACAGTACAGTTTTCTGCTATTGTATATTATTGAATGTTTAAGAATAATAGTGTGTATGTAATTCTATAAAACTCTAAACGTTATACTATATTATGCTCCATATTTCTTCATCAAGTGATGTGTGTGTCGAGGGTTTACCAGATGTGTACGGGGCCTCGTGCTCAGCAATTCTGAGAAGCCGCTGGCCAATCAGGACAAGGTTGATACTGCAAACTCCATAATCTAATCTTATTCCATCCATTATTAATTACCATAAAAAGAATGAAGAGCCTAGCAGCGCACTGTCCGACTAAGGCCCGTCATAAATAATGCAGGAAGAAATACGTTACTATTGATATTTATAAGATAATCCTATTTGCATACTAGACATAAAAATGCATTTCTTGAGCTTACGTGTGCATAAAGATTCAAATCAATCGCACATTTTATTCGTTCCATTATTATATTTCAAAGACGTTAATATTCTTCGAAAAAACAACAACAGTGAAATCGCTGAGTGACATTTCATATTTGTTGTCATAGGAAACAGAGATGCGTATAATACAGATTATGTTTCAACATTTTGAAAAAGTTTACAACGATGCAATACCCATGGACTGAAGTTTATATTTCAATAAGTTTTCTACTTACAAATCAAACTAGTTCCATGCGAGCCTTATGACCCGAAGCCTTGTTAGAACTATTGCTCTTTTACAAGGGCAACAATGTCAGGTGCGTCAAGGTTTCCTGGTTCATTGTTTGGGGTGAAAAACTCGATTCCGCGAACCATTGTTTTCTTTATGTTAAAATGAGATTTTTTAGAAACGACCTTGTGCACCGAATGAAGAGCAAGTGCTAATTTACGATGATGATTGTTTTAGATGAAACGCATGTCTGTATTAAAATATCTCGTGAAAACAATGCACGTTCTTACTAGGCTTACTAGGCTTACCGACTCATCCAATGCACTTTATTCTTCAAAACAATGATTTTTACTGTTCTCTTTCGTGTAATTCTGATCCGATACCTTGATTTTGTCAATCAAAGGTATTGTTATTGTTTTCCGAGTGCAGATCGCCACTTAAGAAAATGCTTACTGGTTCAATCTTGTAATTTTAAGAACTCAGGTTCATTCCAAATTTGGTTAATCTATGGTACACTTTAATAATGATGAAAAGGCGTCGATTGTTTTTCCTTATCCATGTATGTGTACTATAACACGTGGAAGAAGGGTCCTTCTTTAGCGTGGAAGCCGTGATTCACATATAATAACGCGTAAGCCTCGATTTACCTAAGATAACGCGGAAGACGTGATTCACCTAAGATAACGCAGAAGACTTGATTCATCTACGATGACGAATAAGCCGTGACTCACCTACGATTACGCGGAAGCCGTGAACCACCAATGATAGCACAGAAGACGTGATTCACCTACGATAACGAGGAAGCCGAGGACGCCGTGATTCATCTATGATAACACAGAAGCCGTGATTCACCTCTGATAACAAGTAAGCCGTGATTCGCCTGCGGTAACGAGAAAGCCGTGCTTTTCCAGTGTTACCACCGCCAGATCATCACGAAAAGCTTCCGATTCAGGCTTAGCGACCCTGGTAACCTATTTTCATGGTAGGATTGTATACAGGAATGGCCGGTGTTTAACACAACAAGTCTACGTTATCAAGCCTGCTAGATATTAATTGAAATAAAATTCACAATTTTGGCTTCAAATTTCGAATCATAATGAACTTAGGACATTTCTTTACAAATATCATTTCCGTTTTCCTTTAATCATGCCCTTTTCTTCATTAGGCTAAGCAAATTTATTGTTTAGTTTCTCGACCACTATATTTTATATTATTTTCTTGTTTGTATCAATTATTTGCCCAAAACAGTCAATAATAAAAAACGAATATTATCATACTGGTTCTCGAGCCTGGCTCTCAGAGCCACCGCTCATACGTGTGGTCGGGCATGGTACGAGGTCAGTCCCTACCGTCTTTCCTTCTTCCCACAATTCTTCTTCCCTTTACATACCCTCCCCTCTTTTCCTCTTAAATCTCAAAAACCTTCTGATGTACTTTCAACCTCTCAACTTCCGCATTTTATCTCCTTCCTCTCTCTTCTTCCCCTGACACTTTACACTTTCGCCTGTATCTCTCCCATACCTATAACTATTTATTTACCCCCCTCTCTAGTTCTCCTGTCTCTCAAATCCCTCCCAACTCATATCACCCCCTCCTATCTTTCTGTCCTCGTCTTTCTCTCCCCTCTTTCGTCGTTTAACCCCCATCTTTCTCCCTTCCCCTTTCTCTCCTCTCTTTGTCCCCTCCTCTTTCTCCCCTCTTTATCTTCAACTCTTTATCCCCTTACCCCTTTCTATCCAATCTTTCTCCCCTCCTCTTTCTCTCCCTTTTCTTTATCCCCTCTCTTTCTCCTCCGTCCCCTCTCCTTCTAATAATCTTTAATCATATAGATTCAATAATATATAGAGAGAGAGAGGCGCGGAAAATCATTTTATTTCATAAATATTGTAAAGGGTGCTTTAATACACGCATAACTAATGAACTCCAGACGAATATATGGTGTAAAAAGACACTTCGAATATGGACAAAATCAAGCGTGCCAGATAAAGAGTTTAGACAGTCAACAATTTAACGTCTTAAATGCAGTTCCTCAAAACTTTAGTAAACACTATTTCAATTAAAGATTAACCGTGCCTCCCTTATATTTAACAGCCAAAATGTAATGACAATTTTCCTTTTAGCAGGGAGTTTTGAGGTTGTTATCAAAATGACTCTTCTTATACATGTTATAGTACACTAACATGGAGTAGGAAAAAACAATCGACGCATTTTAATTGTTATTTTAGTGTGCCATAGATATACAAGATTTTGGATGAACCGGGGTTCTAAAAATGTACAGAATGAACCAGTAAGCATTTTCATAAATGTGATGATCTTTCTCCAAAACTGGAGATCTGCACTCGTAATTCGAAGATTATACCCTTCGTTGACCAAAACAAGGTATCGGATGAGATTTACACTAAAAGAACGGTATGAAATCGTAATTGAGAAAGAATTTAGTGAAAGAAAAAATGTGCATTGAGTTAGTCGGGAAGCCTAATAAGAACGTGCATTGTTTTCACGAGATATTTTAATACAGACATGATTTTTATCTAAAACAAGCGTCATCGTAAACAACCAATTGCTCTTCATTCGGTGCACAAGGTCGTTTCAATTATAATCGTTTTAACATATTGAAAACAATGTTTAAATTCATCGAATTGATGACGTCTTATACCCCAAAAAATGAAACGGGGAACCTGGACGCACCTGACATTACTGCCCTTGTTTTACAAAATGGAATTTCTTTATCGCCTAACAATAATTATGCGCTCGTAAATTTCAGCTCCTTTCTAACATCGTGCGTACCAGTTATCTACGTCTCGTACTTCTCAATTTCAAATAGCACAGCGGTTTCTTAATGAATCTAATGGTATGACAAAGCATTTGTCTTTGGCAATTCTTGATTTAGTAATTAGGAGAAAGATTAGTGGAAATGCCTAGAACCGGTTAATTAATTATTTATTTCCAGTTCCGTCTGCTCCGCCATGTCTTGCATGTTTCTGCAAGGACTAATAACACTGATCAAGAAGGATGGCGACAGGTATTTCGGTTATGTCTTGTTTATGTGTTGAACACAGATGATACAATGTTAGTTAGTGGACATACTTCCTCGTGTGTTGGCCACAGTTGGTACAATGTCGGTAAGTGTATATACTTACAGCAGGGTTGGCCACAGTTGGTACAATGTCGGTGAGCGTATGTACTTCCACGTGTGTTGGACATATTTGGTACAATGTCAGTAAGTGTATATGCTTCCATGATGGACACCGTTGGTACAATGTCTCTAAGCGAATATACTTCCAGGTGTGATCGAAATAGTTGGTACAATGTCAGTAAGTGAACATACTTCCACGTGTGTTGGATATAGTTGGTACACTGTCAGAAAGTGTATATACTTCCAGGTGTGATCGACACAGTTTAAACAATGTCACTAAGCGTATATACTTCCACATGAGTTGGTACAATGTCAGTAAGTGTATATACTTCCAGGTGGGCTGGACATAGTTGATACAATGTCAGTATGTGTATATACTTCCAGGTGGGCTGGACATAGTTGATACAATGTCAGTATGTGTATATACTTCCAGCAGGGTTGGCCACAGTTGGTACAATGTCAGTAAGTGTATTTACTTCCAGGTGGGCTGGACACAGTTGATACAATGTCAGTATGTGTATATACTTCCAGCAGGGTTGGCCACAGTTGGTACAATGTCAGTAAGTGTATATACTTCCAGGTGGGCTGGACACAGTTGATACAATGTCAGTATGTGTATATACTTCCAGCAGGGTTGGCCACAGTTGGTACAATGTCAGTAAGTGTATTTACTTCCAGGTGGGCTGGACACAGTTGATACAATGTCAGTATGTGTATATACTTCCAGCAGGGTTGGCCACAGTTGGTACAATGTCAGTAAGTGTATTTACTTCCAGGTGGGCTGGACACAGTTGATACAATGTCAGTAAGTGTATATACTTCCAGCAGGGTTGGCCACAGTTGGTACAATGTCAGTAAGTGTATTTACTTCCAGGTGGGCTGGACACAGTTGATACAATGTCAGTATGTGTATATACTTCCAGCAGGGTTGGCCACAGTTGGTACAATGTCAGTAAGTGTATTTACTTCCAGGTGGGCTGGACACAGTTGATACAATGTCAGTATGTGTATATACTTCCAGGTGGGCTGGACATAGTTGATACAATGTCAGTATGTGTATATACTTCCAGGTGGGCTGGACATAGTTGATACAATGTCAGTATGTGTATATACTTCCAGCAGGGTTGGCCACAGTTGGTACAATGTCAGTAAGTGTATTTACTTCCAGGTGGGCTGGACACAGTTGATACAATGTCTGTAAGTGTATATACTTCCAGCAGGGTTGGCCACAGTTGGTACAATGTCAGTAAGTGTATATACTTCCAGGTGGGCTGGACATAGTTGATACAATGTCAGTATGTGTATATACTTCCAGCAGGGTTGGCCACAGTTGGTACAATGTCAGTAAGTGTATTTACTTCCAGGTGGGCTGGACACAGTTGATACAATGTCAGTAAGTGTATATACTTCCAGCAGGGTTGGCCACAGTTGGTACAATGCCAGTAAGAGTAAATACTTCCAGGTGGGCTGGACACAGTTGATACAATGTCAGTATGTGTATATACTTCCAGCAGGGTTGGCCACAGTTGGTACAATGTCAGTAAGTGTATTTACTTCCAGGTGGGCTGGACACAGTTGATACAATGTCAGTATGTGTATATACTTCCAGCAGGGTTGGCCACAGTTGGTACAATTTCAGTATGTGTATATACTTCCAGGAGGGCTGGACACAGTTGATACAATGTCAGTATGTGTATAAACTTCAAAGTTGGCTGGACATAGTTGATACAATGTCAGTATGTGTACATATTTGCAGGTGGGTTGGTACAAGGTCAGCAAGTGTGTATACTTCCAATGTGTTCGCCACAGGTGATATAATATCAGTAAGTGAGCATACTTTCAGGTTGGTTGGTTCAATGCAGTAAGTATAGGTGTATATACTTCAAGGTGGATTGAACACAGTTGGTACAGTGTCAGTTAGTGTATATACTTTCAGGTGAGTTGGTACAATGTCAGGTGGTGTATATATGTCCAGGTGGGTTGGTACAATGTCAGTAAGTGTATATTCGTCCAGGTGGGTTGGTACAATGTCAGTAAGTGTATATACGTCCAGGTGGGTTGGTACAATGTCAGTGTATATACTTCCAGGTGGTATAGACAATCGGTACAATGTTACTACGTCTACATAATGCCAGTTGGTTTTGTTCAATGTCAGTTAGTGTATATACGTTTAGGTGTGTTGGACACAGTTGGTACAGTGCCAGTAAGTGTATATACTTCCAGCATGGTTGGTACAATGTCAGTAAGTGTATATACTTCTACCTGTGTTTGTACAAGTACAGTAAGTGTATAAACTTCAAGGTGGGTTGGACACACTTAGTACAAAATCAGTAAGCGTATATACTTTAAGTTGTTTTAGACACAGTTGGTACACTGACAGTAAGTGTAAATTCTTCCTGGTGGGTTGGACAAAGACTTTGTCAGTAATTGTATATACTTTCAGGTGGAATAGACTGTCGGTACAATGTCAGTATGTCTATTCCAGGTGTTTTGGTACAATTTCAGTAAGTGTACATACATCCTAGTTGGTTTGACACAGTTAGTTCAATGTCAGTAGGTGTATATACTTCCAGGTAGGTTTGGTAAAATGTCAGTAAGTGTACATACTTTCATCTAGTTTGGACACAGTTGGTTCATTGTCAGCAATTGTATATTCTTCCATATTGGACAAATTTGGTACAATGTCAGTAAGTGTACATACTTTCAGGTGGGTTGGTACTATGTCTCTAAGTGTTTATTATTCCAGGTGGGTTGGTAACAGTTGGTTCAATGTCAGTAAGAGTATATTCTTCCAGTTGTGTTGGATACAGTTGGTACAATGTCAGATAGAGTATATACTTCCAGTTGTGTTGGATACAGTTGGTACAATGTCAGTAAGAGTATATACTTCCAGTTGTGTTGGATACAGTTGGTACAATGTCAGTAAGAGTATATACTTCCAGTTGTGTTGGATACAGTTGGTTCAATGTCAGTAAGAGTTTATACTTCCAGTTGTGTTGGACACAGTTGGTACAATGTCAGTTAGTGTATATTCTTCCAGGTGGGTTGGTACATTATCAGTAATTGTATATTCTTCCAGGTGGGTTGGACAAAGTAGGTACAATGTCAGTAAGTGTACATACTGCCAGTTTGGTTGGTACAACGTCTCTAAGTGTATATCCTTCACGTGGGTTGGTACTATGTCTCTAAGTGTATATCCTTCACGTGGGTTGGTACTATGTCTCTAAGTGTACATACTTCCAGGTTGGTTGGTACTATGTCCCTAAGTGTATATCCTTCAAATGAGTTGGTACTATGTCTCTAGGTGTATATACGTTTATGTGTGTTGGTACTATGTATCTAAGTGTATAAACTTTCAAGTGGGTTGGTACAATGTCTCTAACTCTTGAGACTTTCAGGTGGGTTGGTACCATGTCTCTAAGTGTATATACTTTCAGGTGGGTTGGTACTATGTCTCTAAGTGTATATACTTCCGGGTAAGTTTGTTCTATGTCTCTAAGTGTATATACTTCCAGGTGGGTTGGTACTATGTCTCTAAGTGTATATACTTCCGGGTAAGTTTGTTCTATGTCTCTAAGTGTATACACTTCCAGGTGGGTTGGTACTATGTCTCTAAGTGTATATACTTCCGGGTAAGTTTGGTCTATGTCTCTAAGTGTATACACTTCCAGGTGGGTTGGTACTATGTCTCTTAGTGTATACACTTCCAGGTGGGTTGGTTCTATGTCTCTTAGTGTATATACTTACAGGTGGGCTGGTGCAATGTCAGTCAGTGGACATACTTCCAGATGTGTTGGTACAATGCCAGTAAGAGTAAATACTTCCAGGTTGGTTGGTACATTGTCAGTAATTGAACATACTTCCAGATTGGCTGGACACAGTTGATACAATGTCAGTAATTGTACATAATTCCAGGTGGGCTGGACACAGTTGATACATTGTCAGTAATTGTACATAATTCCAGGTGGGCTGGACACAGTTGATACAATGTCAGTAATTGTACATACGTCCAGGTGGGCTGGACACAGTTGATACAATGTCAGTGTTGTTTGTCCTCATGGGCCGTATGGCTTATTGGATGTGAATAAATCGTCTTCTCTTATATAAATGTTGGTTGGACACAGTTGCTCTTTGGAACCTATTTGCCAGTACACTACCCATATATGCGTATCGTGTGAAAAATGGGTGACTTTGCTGTATTCAAAATTGTTGCATAAACAAATAATAAATATTTATCGTTTTAAAACAGGGATTGACACTATGCGCACTTCCGAAACTGATAAAATAACAAGGTGATTTGCACCTATGGACAGACATTGATTTGTTGGCTGCATGTCTGTTACGTTCTTTATGTTTAGTCTAAGGATCTATATTTTTCGAAAAATTCATGTACAAACCAATGTACATTATATCTCTAGCAGTTTTTGCACGATGACCTCGAAAAAACAACTCATACTTCCAGTATATGTGTAATAGTGTACAAATGCGACATGCATTTGCAAGAGTATAACAAAAAATGAAAATATGAAAACTAAACGTGATGGCTTTAATCACTAAGCATAGCGAAATCGCTACGTAGGCATCTTTGGTGTAGCTATATGTAAGCTTAGTACCAACAACTGTTCTAACAATAGCTGACGTAGGACAGCGCGCTCGACTATACGCCACTTTGTCTTAGAAATGAATACAATAATGGTGTAATATGTGCGTCTGAAAATTAATAAATAAAGGCAAATTAAAAAGTAAACAAAAACGCGACAAAACCAGGTGTTCAATGATTGTCAGAAGAACTTCAGCCTCTTGTGTGAGATTCAGTTTCAACTGGTTTATTTTCTCTAATTTTAGTATCCGTGACCTTAACCCTAGGGGCCACTAAGCGCAATCCCATGGAGGTCCTTAATAAACTATTCCTACATACCAAGTTTGGTCTCAATATGTCAACCGTAACTAAAGTTATTCAGTATAAAACGTTTTTTTTTTTTTTTTTTATGAACAGTAACCTTGACTCTACGGGTTCCATACACAATCCCGTGAAAGGTCTCCATTAGCTCTTCCTTTATACCAACTCTGGTCACAATATTTCAACCCTAATATAATTTATTCAAAACTTACCGTTTTTCTATTTTTGGTAACAGTGACCTTGACCATGACTCTTGGGGCCCCAAACACAATCCAATGAAACGTCTCTATAAACACTTCTTATATGCTAAGTTTCGTTGCAATATGTCAACCCTAACTAAAGTTATTCAATTTTTAACCATTTTTCTAGTTACATTGACCTTGACCTTGCTCCTTGGGGCTCGAATCTCAATCCTATTAAAGGTGTCCATTAACTCCTCATATATACCAAGCTTGGTCACTATATGTCAAACCTAACTAAAAAATTTCGATACCATAGGTGAGTTTGACGCCGCTCTCTCGCCGGCTCGCCCGGACAACGATCCACGTCATTCTAATAACCAGGTTTGACTGTTAAAAATATGAAAATGTGCATGACAAAAGCAATAAATAATAAAATAACAAAAACAGTAAAACAAATCAATCAAAGGCCATGATTTATATTTAGGGTTTATATGGATTATGTAACCTTCTTGCAAGACGGCAAAATGTGCCCTAAAACTTTAACCAAAGTTCCTTAGTCAATCAGGGACCATAATTTGTAATTAGGATAATATGGAGTTATGTCACCTCATCGTACGATGGTCCTGAACATATTTGTAAAGTATTGAGTGAATTGAATGAAGGTTATTGGAGTTATAAGTGAAAATGCCAGACGCCGACTCCGGTGCGAGAAGTAAAGCCTCCTTATTCTTCGAATAGTCGAGCTAAAATTGACAAAACTGAAATGTACCAAAAAGCAATACAAATTGATTAAAATGACACCATAATTATTTAGGTGTGTTGTTCTGTAATTTTTGTTGTCAGTCAAATTTCATTGACAATAAGAATTTGTACATGTATTAAACCGTATCTTTCTTACTCAACTTATATAAAAGAAATACACTACTATTTTGTTAATTTACTTGCTCTATACAGTACAGTACAATATGCCATGCACATGACATGCCATTGCTGTTTCGCTTATTTTGTGCATTCACAAACAATGTACAAGAAGGGAATCGTTGGAAACTATGTGGTTACAAAGTCGGTAAACGCGAACTGGAAAATATGGCATTCAAGTTCTTTTTTTTACAAACAGTAAAAGTCATGCATATGGCAAAGGAGTTTAAGGTAAAAAGAAACATCAACACTAGAGCGGAATCCGTTTTTTTTTCGAGGTCATCGTGCAAAAACTGCTAGAGATATAATGTACATTGGTTTAAAAATAAATATGAGTAGTTTTAGAATATCCCAATTGGTCAAAAAAAGAGTAAACTAAAAAACGAATAAACATTTAATATAAACGTTTATTTAGCATTTGAATGTAGGTTACTGGGAATGTTCACTTCCATTTGTAAATGCACACAACAAAGTCGAACTGCATTTATGCAACAACAACGTCACTAGAGACACCCATACAACAACAATGTAACTAGATGTACCAATGCAGCAACAAAGTCACCAGAGTCATTAGATGCACAAATATAACAACAAAGTAACTAAGAAAATTCATAAAACAATAAAGTCGCAAGAGGCACCCATGCAACAATAAAGTCCCTACATGCATCCATGCAACAACAAAATCATCAGAGGCATCCGTGCAACAACAAGGTTACCCGAGGCGCACATGCAACAACAAAGTCACCAGAGGCACCCATGCAGCAACAACCTCACCAGAGGCACACATGCAGCAACAAAGTCACCAGAGGCACACATGCAGCAACAAAGTCACCAGAGGCACACATGCAACAACAAAGTCACCAGAGGCACACATGCAGCAACAAAGTCACCAGAATAACCCATGCAACAACAAATTCATCAGAGGCATCCGTGCAACAAAAAAAGGTTACCCGAGGCACACATACAACAACAAAGTCACCAGAGGCGCACATGCAACAACAAAGTCACCAGAGGCACCCATGCAGCAACAAAGTCACCAGAATAACCCATGCAGCAACAAAGTCACCAGAATAACCCATGCAACAATAAATTCATCAGAGGCATCCGTGCAACAACAAGGTTACCCGAGGCACACATGCAACAACAAAGTCACCAGAGGCACACATGCAACAACAAAGTCACCAGAGTCACCCATGCAACAACAAAGTCACCAGAGGAACACATGCAACAACAAAGTCACCAGAGGCATCCTTGCAACAACAAAGTCACCAGAGGCATCCTTGCAACAACAAAGTCACCAGAGTCACCCATGCAACAACAAAGTCACCAGAGGAACTAATGCAACAACAAAGTCACCAGAGGCACACATACAACAACAAAGTCACCAGAGGCATCCTTGCAACAACAAAGTCACCAGAGGCACACATGCATCAACAAAGTCACCAGAGGCACCCATGCAACAACAAAGTCACCAAAGGCGCACATGCAACAACAAAGTCACTAGAGGAACTAATGCAACAACAAAGTCACCAGAGGCACACATACAACAACAAAGTCACCAGAGACATCCTTGCAACAACAAAGTCACCAGAGTCACCCTTGCAACAACAAAGTCACCAGAGTCACCCATGCAACAACAAAGTCACCAAAGGCGCACATGCAACAACAAAGTCACCAAAGGAACTAATGCAACAACAAAGTCACCAGAGGCACACATACAACAACAAAGTCATCAGAGACACACATGCAACAACAAAGACACCAGAGGCACACCTGCAACAACAAAGTCACCAGAGGAACTAATGCAACAACAAAGTCACCAGAGGCACACATACAACAACAAAGTCACCAGAGACATACATGCAACAACAAAGTCACCAGAGGCACCCGTGCAACAACTAAGTCACCAGAGGCACACATGCATCAACAAAAGTCACCAGAATCACATATGCAACAACAAAGTCACCAGAGGCACCCATGCAACAACAAAATCACCAGAGGCATCCATGCAACAACAAAGTCACCAGAGGCATCTATGCAACAACAAAATCACCAGAGGCACACATGCAACAACAAAATCACCAGTGGCACCAATGCAACAACAAAGTCACCAGAGGCACCCATGCAACAACAAAGTCACCCGAGGCACCCATGCATCAACAAAGTCACCAGAGGCACCAATGCAACAACAATGTCACCAGAGGCACCCTTGCAACAACAAAATCACCGGAGGCACCCATGCAACAACAACGTCACCAGAGGCATCTATGCCACAACAAAATCACCAGAGGCACACATGCATCAACAAAGTCACCAGATGCACCAATGCAACAACAATGTCACCAGAGGCACCCTTGCAACAACAAAATCACCAGAGGCACCCATGCAACAACAACGTCACCAGAGGCATCTATGCCACAACAAAATCACCAGAGGCACACATGCAACAACAAAATCACCAGAGGCGCACATGCAACAACAAAGTCACCCGAGGCACCAATGCATCATCAAAGTCACCAGAGGCACCAATGCAACAACAATGTCAACAGAGGCACACCTGCAACAATTAAGTCACCCGAGGCACACATGCAACAACAAAGTCATCAGAGACGCACATGCAACAACAAAGTCACCAGAGGAACTAATGCAACAACAAAGTCACCAGAGGCACACATACAACAACAAAGTCACCAGAGGCATCCTTGCAACAATTAAGTCACCCGAGGCACACATGCAACAACAAAGTCACCAGAGGCACACCTGCAACAATTAAGTCACCCGAGGCACACATGCAACAACAAAGTCACCAGAGGTGACATGCAACAACAAAGTCACCAGAGGAACTAATGCAACAACAAAGTCACCAGAGGCACACATACAACAACAAAGTCACCAGAGGCATCCTTGCAACAACAAAGTCACCAGAGGCACACATGCAACAACAAAGTCACCAGAGGCATCCATGCAACAACAAAGTCACCAGAGGCACCCATGCAACAACAAAGTCACCCGAGTCACACCTGCAACAACTAAGTCACCCGAGGCACACATGCAACAACAAAGTCATCAGAGGCACACATGCAACAACAAAGTCACCAGAGGCGCACATGCAACAACTAAGTCACCAGAGGCACACATGCAACAACTAAGTCACCCGAGGCACACATGCAACAACAAAGTCACCAGAGGCACACATACTACAACAAAGTCACCAGAGACACACATGCAACAACAAAGTCACCAGAGGCACTTATGCAACAACAAGGTCAACAGAGGCGCACATGCAACAACAAAGTCACCAGAGGCACACATGCATCAACAAAGTAACCAGAATCACATATGCAACAACAAAGTCACCAGAGGCATCCATGCAACAACAAAGTCACCAGAGGCATCGGTACAACAACAAAGTCACCAGAGGCATCCATGCAACAACAAAGTCACAAGAGGCACTTATGCAACAACAAAGTCACCAGAGGCATCCGTGCAACAACAAAGTCACCAGAGGCATCAATGCAACAACAAAGTCACCAGAGGCTACTATGCAACAGCAAAGTCACCAGAGGCACCGGAGCAAAAACAAAGTCACCAGAGGCACACATACAACAACAAAGTCACCAGAGGCATCCATGCAACAACAAAGTCACCAGAGGCACACATAAAACAACAAAGTCACCAGAGGCATCCATGCAACAACAAAGTCACCAGAAGAGGCACCCATGCAACAATAAAATCACCAGAGGCATCCATGCAACAACAAAGTCACCAGAGGCACCCATGCAACAACAAAGTCACCCGTGGCACCCGTGCAACAACCAAAGTACCAGAGGCACATATGCATCAACAAAGTCACCAGAATCACATATGCAACAACAAAGTCACCAGAGGCATCCATGCAACAACAATATCACCAGAGACATCCGTACAACAACAAAATCACCAGAGGCACCCGTGCAACAACAAAATCACCAGAGGCACCCATGCAACAACAACGTCATCAGAGGCATCCATTCAACAACAAAGTCACCAGAGGCATCCATGCAACAACAAAGTCATCAGAGGCATACATGCAACAACAAAGTCACAAGAGGCACCCATGCATCAACAAAGTCACCAGAGGCACCCATGCGAAAACAAAGTCACCAGAGGCATCCGTGCAACAACAAAGTCACCAGAGGCACCCATGCAACAACAAAGTCACCAGAGGCATCCGTGCCACAACAAAGTCACCAGAGGCAAACACACAACAGCAAAGTCACCAGAGGTACCCATGCAACAACAAAATCACCCGAGGCACACATGCAACAACTAAGTCACCAGAGGCACCCTTGCAACAACTAAGTCACCAGAGGCACCGGTGCAACAACTAAGTCACAATAGGCACCCTTGCAACAATAAAAAACAAAGAGGCACCCATGCAACAACAAAGTCACAAGAGACACCCATGCAACAACAACGTCATCAAAGGCATCCATGCAATAATAAAGTCACCAGAGGCACCCATGCATCAACAAATTCACCAGAGGCACCCATGCATCAACAAATCCACCAGAGGCATCCATGCAACAACAAAGTCACCAGCAGCTCCCATTCAACAACAACGTCATCAGAGGCATCCATGCACCAACAGAGTCAGAAGAGGCACCCATGCATCAACAAAGTCACCAGAGGCGCCCATGCGAAAACAAAGTCACCTGAGGCATCCGTGCAACAACAAAGTCACCAAAGGCACACATACAATAACAAAGTCACCAGAGTCACCCTTGCAACAACAAAGTCACCAGAGGCATCCAAGCAACAACAAAGTCACCAGAGGCACACATACAATAACAAAGTCACCAGAGTCACCCTTGCAACAACAAAGTCACCAGAGGCATCCAAGCAACAACAAAGTCACCAGAGGCACCCATGCAACAACAAAGTCACCAGAGGCACCCATGCATCAACAAAGTCATCAAAAGCACCCATGCGAAAACAAAGTCACCTGAGGCATCCATGCAACAACAAAGTCACCAGAGGCACACCTGCAAAAACAAAGTCACCAGAGGCACCCTTGCAACAACAAAGTCACCAGAGGCATCTATGCAACAACAAAGTCACCAAAAGCTCCCATTCAAAAACAAAGTCATCAGAGGCATCCATGCACCAATAGAGTCACAAGAGGCACCCATGCATCAACAAAGTCACCTGAGGCATCCGTGCAACAACAAAGTCACCAGAGGCACACATACAATAACAAAGTCACCAGAGGCACCCTTGCAACAACAAAGTCACCAGAGGCATCCAAGCAACAACAAAGTCACCAGAGGCACCCATGCAACAACAAAGTCACCAGAGGCACACATACAATAACAAAGTCACCAGAGGCATACTTTCAACAACAAAGTCACCAGAGGCATCAAAGCAACAACAAAGTCATCAGAGGCACCCATGCAACAACAAAGTCACAAGAGGCACCCATGCATCAACAAAGTCACCAGAGGCACCCATGCGAAAACAAAGTCACCAGAGGCATCCGTGCAACAACAAAGTCACCAGAGGCACACATGCAACAGCAAAGTCACCAGAGGCATCCGTGCCACAACAAAGTCACCAGAGGCAAACACACATCAACAAAGTCACCAGAGGTATCCATGCAACAACAAAGTCACAAGAGGTACCCATGCAACAACAAAATCACCAGAGGCACACAGTCAACAACTAAGTCACCAGAGGCACCCTTGCAACAACAAAGTCACCAGAGGCACCGGTGCAACAGCAAAGTCACCAGGGGCACCCGAGCAAAAACAAAGTCACCAAAAGCTCCCATTCAAAAACAAAGTCATCAGAGGCATCTATGCACCAATAGAGTCACAAGAGGCACCCATGCATCAACAAAGTCACCAGAGGCGCCCATGAGAAAACAAAGTCACCTGAGGCATCCGTGCAACAACAAAGTCACCAGAGGAACACATACAATAACAAAGTCACCAGAGGCACCCTTGCAACAACAAAGTCACCAGAGGCATCCAAGCAACAACAAAGTCACCAGAGGCACCCATGCAACAACAAAGTCACCAGATGCACACATACAATAACAAAGTCACCAGAGGCATACTTGCAACAACAAAGTCACCAGAGGCATCAAAGCAACAACAAAGTCACCAGAGGCACCCATGCAACAACAAAGTCACAAGAGGCACCCATGCATCAACAAAGTCACCAGAGACACCCATGCGAAAACAAAGTCACCAGAGGCATCCGTGCAACAACAAAGTCACCAGAGGCACACATGCAACAGCAAAGTCACCAGAGGCATCCGTGCCACAACAAAGTCACCAGAGGCAAACACACATCAACAAAGTCACCAGAGGTATCCATGCAACAACAAAGTCACAAGAGGTACCCATGCAACAACAAAATCACCAGAGGCACACATGCAACAACTAAGTCACCAGAGGCTACCTTGCAACAACAAAGTCACCAGAGGCACCGGTGCAACAGCAAAGTCACCAGGGGCACCCGAGCAAAAACAAAGTCACCAGAGGAACACATACAACAACAAAGTCACAAGAGGCATCCATGCAACAACAAAGTCACCAGAGGCACACATAAAACAACAAAGTCACCAGAGGCATCCATGCAACAACAAAGTCACCAAAAGAGGCACCCATGCAACAATAAAATCACCAGCGGCATCCATGCAACAACAAAGTCACCAGAGGCACCCATGCAACAACAAATTCACCCGAGGCACCCGTGCAACAACTAAGGCACAAGAGGCATCCGTGCAACAACAAAATCACCAGAGGCATACATGCAACAACAAAATCACCAGAGGCACCAATGCAACAACAACGTCACCAGAGACATCTATGCAACTACAAAGTCACCAGAGGCACCCATGCAACAACAAAGTCACCCGAGGCACCCGTGTAACAACAAAGTCACCAGAGGCATCCATGCAACAACAAAGTCACCAGAGGCACCCATGCATCAAGAAAGTCATCAAAGGCACCCATGCATCAACAAAGTCACCAGAGGCACCCATGCAACAACAAAGTCAAAAGAGGCACCCATGCATCAACAAAGTCACCAAAGACACCCATGCGAAAACAAAGTCACCAGAGGCATCCGTGCAACAACAAAGTCACCAGAGGCACACATGCAACAACAAAGTCACCAGAGGTATCCATGCCACAACAAAGTCACCAGAGGCACACATACAACAACAAAGTCAATAGAGGCATCCATGCAACAACAAAGTAACCGGAGGTATCCATGCAACAACAAAATCACCAGAGGCACACATACAACAACTAAGTCACCAGAGGCACCCTTGCAACAACAAAGTCACCAGAGGCACCAGTGCAACAACTAAGTCACCAGAGGCACCCTTGCAACAACAAAAAACACAGAGGCACTCATGCAACAACAAAGTCACAAGAGGCACCCATGCAACAACAAAGTCACCAGAGGCACCCATGCAACAACAACGTCATCAAAGGCATCCATGCAACAAGAAAGTCACCAGAGGCACCCATGCATCAACAAATTCACCAGAGGCACCCATGCATCAACAAATTCACCAGAGGCATCCATGCAAGAACAAAGTCACCAGAGGCACCAATGCAACAACAAAGTCACCAGAAGAACCCATTCAACAACAACGTCATCAGAGGCATCCATGCATCAACAGAGTCACAAGAAGCACCCATGCATCAACAAAGTCTCCAGAGGCACCCATGCGAAAACAAAGTCACCTGAGGCATCCGTGTAAAAACAAAGTCACCAGAGGCACATATACAACAACAAAGTCACCAGAGGCACCCTTGCAACAACAAAGTCACCAGAGGCATCCAAGCAACAACAAAGTCACCAGAGGCACCCATGCAACAACAAAGTCACCAGAGGCACCCATGCAACAACAAAGTCACCAGAGGCACCCATGCGAAAACAAAGTCACCAGAGGCATCCGTGCAACAACAAAGTCACCAGAGGCACCCATGCAACAACAAAGTCACCAGAGGCATCCGTGCCACAACAAAGTCACCAGAGGCAAACACACAACAACAAAGTCACCAGAGGCATCCATGCAACAACAAAGTCACCAGAGGTACCCATGCAACAACTAAATTACCAGAGGCACACATGCAACAACTAAGTCACCAAAGGCACACTTGCATCAACAACGTCACCAGAGACACCGGTGCAACAGCAAAGTCACCAGGGGCACCCGAGCAAAAACAAAGTCACCA